>NW_024868400.1:227764-317969 GCF_013358625.1 Macadamia integrifolia | reverse complement strand
ATTTTGCCGATATTTCGGTGAAATTTTGGAATTTTCGGTTTTTTTTTTTTTGCCGAAACGAAACAAGGCCCGAAATAACATTTGTACAAAATTTTGGTCGAAATTTCGGTCTCGTTTCGGTATCTCGGTCACCTCGGTACATTCTATGTGTTATATATATCATATCTTGGTCGAAATTTCGACTCTGTCTCGCCTATCTCGGTGGTTTCGGTTCCATTTGCATATTTTGAAGGAAAAACACTCCAAGTCTCCAACAAACCTCTAATTAGCCACATCATCACACATTTTAACTTCCATTGGATTCCTACAAGATCTATACATTTAAAGCTTAGGAAAGGTTAAGTTCTTTCTCCAAAACTTGGTAAAATTTTCAGAACAGTTCGACGGTTGCTGCCAAACAAAGGTGCAACTCTAAAACAATGTCATGTCCTAACATTTTTGCATTTTTATGTTCTAAGCATGTTTATTAACCTTAAAATAAGTTACTCACCAAGTTTCTGGTCAAATTATGGCCGTTCGACCACCAAAATAGTCAACCAAAACAAACAAAAAAAATACACCATTTCGGCGAAAATTTCGCCGAAACGAAACGAAACGAAACTGCTGTTTTTGAACCCACCGAAACGAAACGAAACGAGATTTCGAACCTTGCAACCAAGGGGTTTTATTTGTATATATGGTGGATGGAGAAGAGTGAGAGGCCTTGGGGTTGTGCTGTTGCGTCCTGTTGCTTCTTTATGGAGTTATTTTTGGTTGAGGGTCATCCTCTCTTATTTTGGTGTCATTTTCATGGGGCTGTCCTTGCATGTTGGTTGTTTTTTAGTTTGTACTTGTCTCAGCACACTTTTGGGGGTTTTGTGTGCCTTTGCTTGTTGTGTAGGGATGCAGCTATTTCTTATATTGTTTTACCGGAAGGTATTGCCTTTCAGAATCTTGTTACACACATTACATTCTGTTTGGATTTTCTGATTCTCTTCTTAATTTTTTTTAATCGAGCATATATTTTTTCTGCTAATAAAATTCAGAAGGGGAAAGGAGCATGTGGCCCCTGCGCTAACACAAGGACCAATGAGTAGAGGCACACATGGGCATCAATAGGGGTGGGGTTTTTTGGATTTCACAGTGCTGGGGGTGTCATTTCACTGCCCTCTGTGTCTGCGCACAGGGGTCACGCGACCAGGGAGCATTCATTTTCCCAATTTAAAATTAGTTGCCACAGCGTCTAGGTGACCCAAGGAATTGGAGGGGGGTGCAGACACAAGACGACACCAACTAGGCGTCCAAAGGTGCCCGCCTAGGCTACGCCTTGACAACTATCCATGTAAAATACCTGTTTTGTGTAATAAGGTCCCTTCCTTTTGAAACCCTTCTGTCTCAGACAGCTTATGTCCATAATCAATCCATATTCACGTCCGACAGCAATGCTTCTGCTTTCGTTAGTATGATTTTTACAGCATGAGCCACATTGAACACTGACATTTAATTTGCTCGACCTTCTTGCCTAGGTAGACACCAAGGGTGAAATTTGGCTTAACAATTTCCCTTTTGTGTCAGATTGGTTTGTACCAGTTGTGATCATGTTTTGGTTCTTCCTTCTTTTCTTTTTTTTCTCCTCTTTCCTTTTTGGTCAGGATCCATGATTACGTCTTAATTTATGCTTTCACCAATATAAGCATACATACAATTAGAGGAATGTACTAATGCCTTCTACACTTTCCTTGCAGACAGTTGATCAATTTTTTGCTCTTAAAGTTCCAATGAGGTATGGGGAACTGAGCTGCCTGTTTCGTGGAATCGACAATGCATTTCAAGTTTACGTAAATCATGTCACCGATAAGTTGGGTGAGTCTGACTAAAATAAATGGCTTAATTTTTTTACATGCTATAGAAGTATATAATTAGCTTTCTTTTAAGCTGTGCATAATTTTCTAATCATGAATTCTTGCATTCATGCCTGCACAAAAGCATCATAACCATGAATCTATAAACAAATTTGTGTTGTGATTCATGAAGTGATCGAAGTCATATTGTTTTACATTATGTGCTTCAAGGTTGCTTTTTAAGTGATCAGTTTACATTCTGCAGTATTTTGGCCATTTTGATGGTTCCTTTTTTATTTTATTTTTTGGGGCGGGGGGGGGGGGGGGGGGAGTAGCCCAAAGGAAACAAGCCAAGCCTGAACAGCAAGGCAGTCGGGAAGAGAAAAAAAGGTGGGGGGGGGTCTAATCTAAGCACCAAGGCCGCAAGCCAAGAGGAACAAAAGAACTAGATTGGGGGTTCATTTTGATTGCCTGTTCTTGCTTCTATTAACCTTAGAAAGTTCTGGCAATGTCCCACTTTGCTTCTCTAATGGGAAAAGGCTAAACATCCAGGATTTGTTATTTTCTATGCCTTGTTTCTCTTTCTTCCTTATTGTTTCTCAGTTCTTTCATATTTGTGTTCCTTGCATCTTAATATTCCCTTTTTCTTGTTTATTTACTTCTCTCATCTTGCAGCCTTTTTCTCTTTATTCTTCTCTTTTTTTAAAATCTCCTTAATTGTTTTCTCTTTTTAATAGTAAGTATTGTAGTGGACTACGTATTGTATCAGTACCTTAAAGATACGACACTTATCAGTAATTATCATCTCATACGATACGATGTTAAAATATTTGCCCATAATATTGTAGTCTATTTGAGGGGTTGTGGTAGATCTCTTTGAATCAAGTAACATGTAAAAGCCTACATATTGCTAATCGATAGGGATGCCCCTCCTAAGTTCCAATATTTGAAATTTCAAGCAAAATCTGTTGATATTGGCAAAATATTTCTTTCTCTGGGGGTCAAAATCTGCCAAAAGTGGTGAAATTGCTGAAATAATGAGCAAAGCCTGTTGAAATAGTCAAAATATTTCTGTTTCCTCAGCATTCGAAATCGCCTCACCAGTTGAACTTTCAATTGTTGCTCCTAACTGCTACGGCATCCATGCATTTAGTAAGGAGTAGAATTCCTTATATGTTTGCAAAGTGAGTAGTTGTTTCTTGTGATGATTTTTCCTCATATGCTTTCTTATCAGTTTAACCCCAAGAATTTGTCCTTCTTGTTCATTCATATGCATGCATATTGCCATATATAAATTCCTGAAGGCATAGGTCTCTATTGTATTTCTCTATGAATTTCTCCAAGTTGTTCTATAAAATGTAATTTGGGCCTTGCAGTTAGCAAAGAAGATCTGATTCCACCTGTTCCTGTTCTCACGCGATACAAGAGAGAAAGTGGAATTAAAGCTTTTGTAAAGAAGGATGTAATTGATCCTAGGTTGCCTGACGTGAGGAGGTCTAGTCAAATTAATGTGTTATCAACTCCGAAACTTTGTGTTCTATTGAATACTCTATATGTGAGTTGACTCTACTTTTGTTATTTTTTCTACAACTGGGTTATATCTCCATATAGGAAATAGAAATCTATCATTTTTCTTTTCTTTCTTTTAATACAACTATTTTCTTGGCCTTAAAAAGAGTGGAATGGAGAAAAGTGATTGGTATAGCGGACTCTAATTAGTTGGGTTTAGGCTTAGCTAATTTCTCTTTTTTTTCTTGGAGGGGTGTTAATGGGGGTAAACCCATTAACATAGTTGTTTTGGGTTGTAGCTTACTTTTGCATCTGGTCAAGGTTTTATTATTTCTTAAGCATACTAAATGTACATCTTTATTTATTTATTTAGTTTTTACTCCTGTATTATTTTATTCTTTTTCTAGTTACTTTGTTGTTGCACATAATCACGATTCATGGCCTTCTGCATTAAAACCATCATTCATTCTTCAAATTTGAAATCCTCTATAAATTCAGTTATCTTATCCCCAAAAAATGAACGAAAAACAAAAATCCTCTTGGAGTTTATGTGCAATCTTCTCTTTATTAACTCCTTTTATGTTAATAGCTTTTTTTCATAGATATACTTTGTGATTTATAATATGATATTCATTAACTATTCCCTGATATGGACATTATTCTGTTTCTTTCTTTCATTGAAGAAATTATCTACTGAATTACCACATAAAGAGAAGGGGGGGGCTGAGGGGAATAACTAGATGGCCTTCTGTTGGAAGGATCTATGCCAGTTTGAATCTTATTGATCTTTACATTTGTAAGCATCCTGTTAGAAATGTGCTTAATATATAGCTTATGGGTTTAGACTTGTACCTTTGGCAATATCTTCTGCTTTGGGAGAACATGAGATATTGTTCTGTAATAAATACGTCTGTTTTTTACATTCTTAGATCTATAGATGTTTGACTGGTGCTGATTATTCTTTTAGTATTCAATGATTCTAATCTAGAACTTTGTGCTGTTTAACAGTATGCAATCAGTCAACTTAATAGACTGGAAGATAGCATTTGGGAGAGGTGGACAAAGAAAAGGCCTCGTGACAATTTTAGCACCAGTATATTCCTGAAACTGAAAAGGGTTTTACTTTTCATTCTTTTTATTATCTGTTATAGTAATACTTCGCTTATATCCATGGACACTAGTCTTGTCCAGTCAAGGCTTGTGGCCCTACCTTACGTAGCAATTACATTGCTCTCTTTTTGAAATTATTTTATTAGCCGAGTTCATTGGTATCACTATTAGACGCGAAATATGAATTGTAGTGTTACTAAACCTTTCCAACAAAGGACTTTAATGTCGAACTAGAATCACAAGTGATCCTAATCCCAATCAGGATCTGAAATTCTGGCCGAATAGAGAAGATGTCCTCCAATAGGCTTGGTTCTAGTTCTCAAACACTCTCTCACAACAAACAAATAAAAGGAAAATGAGAAAAGAAAGAGAATTCTATGGAGGGTTGACAAGGGGGAAGAAGGACTAGTGAATGGGCATCTCACCTAGGGCATCTCACCCAACTGCATCCCACAGCACAATAGCATAAGCTATCTTTTTTTTAATTCATAAATTCATGTTCAATGTTGTAGCCCCTTAAGAACTTATATAGAAGACTCAAAATTGACTCCAACATTAAAAAAGAATGGCCTAATCCAATCATTAATTAATTCGGAAACCTAAACTGACTAGGAAATTGAAATAACAAAGGAAATAGACTCAAAACAAGACTCTAACTAAACTAATGAATTAAATCCCGTTTTCCTATTTTCTACTCATATTTTAGGCTCATTAAAGTGGTCCATTACTAAGAAAACCCATAGGATCAAAGGCCCAACACATACATAACTCAACCCAAGGCTTATTTGCAATAAAATAAGCTCATTAAGTGACTTACTTGCATCAATTCGCCCTTTTTTAGAAAAAAATCGTCCTCGAATTTTTATGAGTGTGACAGTGATTATAGCATGGTGCATGTCCCTCTTCAAGCTTTAGAAAAATTCAAGTAGCTTTTTTATTATAAGGATGTAGTCTAGAATGTGAGGAGTTCGATCTTCAAGATACTTTAATGGGATGACGAACTACACATGCTCAACTTCAACAACCTCAGATGTATCCATGGGATCATCCACATGAATGCCTTCAACCATTGTGGTCTTGACCTCCACAATTTCAATCTCAAGCTCCATAGGATCTTCCTCTTGGTTGTTCACTATCATCACAGTTATTGTAGTGTCAAGTTCCTCAGTCTCAACCTCATTGTCCATTGTGGCAACCTTGTTGCTTTCGAATTCTTTCACATGAGTCTCGTTGATGGGAACATCAATGACTAGCTCTTCCTTGATAATAGGAATTGCAGGAATTTCTTCAACACTAACCTTAACTTTTGACTCTAGTTCATTGGTTGGAGGTGTCTTCTCTTGTTGCTCCTTTACAATTTGTTGTAACATAATGGCCATGTGGTCAAACAATTCTTTCATGCTCTTGTCACCTATGGGTGGCTTTTGGGGTGTAATTGGAGGGAACTTTGGTGGAAGGAAGTACATACTTCGTTCACGTTTAGATAAGTACATGCCTGCCAACTTATACTCTATCTCGTCCCAAGTTCTAGGCTAACGCCCTTGAGCTTAAAGTTGTCTTTCACGGACTTTCCATTGTATTTGAACACAATCACTCATTTGAGAGCAAACATATTGAAGTCGTTGTGCCTCTATCAGGTTGTAGGAATCTAAGTAGTCGTACAATTCTTTTACCCATTCAAAGAAGATGTATGAAGAAAGTTTCTCACGAAATTCACGTGGCTCTGTCCTTGGTTTGGATAGGCTCTGATACCAAATAATTTAGAACTAGAATCATGAGTGATTCCAATCCCATGCAGGATCTGAAATTCTGGCTGAATTGTTAAGATGTCCTCCAATAGGCTTGGTTCTAGCTCTCAAACACTCTCTCACAGCAAACAAATAAAAGAAAAATTAGAAAAGAAAGAATTGTATGGAGGGTTGAGAAGGGGGAAGAAGAACTAGTGAATGGGAATCTCACCCAACTTCATCCCAGAGCACAACAGCATAAGCCATCTTTTTTTGAATTTATAAATTCGTGTTCAATGTTGTAGCCCCTTACAGACTTAAATAGAAGACTCAGAACTGACTCCAACACTAAAAAGGAAAGGCCTAACCCAATCCTTGACTAATTGGGAAACCTAAACTGACTAGGAAATTGAAATAACATAGGAAATAGACTCGAAATAGGACTCTAACTAAACTAATGAATTAAATCCCGTATTCCTACTTTCTGCCCATATTTTAGCCCATTAAAGTGGCCCATTACAAAGAAAACCCATGGGATCAAAGGTTTAACTCATACATAACTCAACCCAAGGCTTATTTGCAATAAAATAAGCCCATTAAGTGACTTAGCTGCATCAGACTTTGTCAAAATTTACAACATTGTGTGCATTAACCCTATTCACAAAAGTTAGTCACCTACCTGATGCTTGGGTTAGGGTTGGTAAGAAACTGTATTTGGAACTGATAAATTTATCTTTTTCTTCTCTTTTTCCATGAAATGTATCCTGCATAATGTATCAAGGGAACCGAAAAACCTTAGTCATGTTGATGTAAGACAAGTGCCGCATTCAATAACCTAACGCGATAAGATGATGGTCATGATGATGACAACGACATTAATATAACTGTCGAATATTCATCAAATACTAGTTCCATTTTGGGTTTTATTTGACCAATTTTATCCAAATACCTTTACTTTTACTTTTGAAAATTGTTAGGTTTGAATGTTGAAATTTGAGTCTTATCTGAGTTACTTTACTTCTACATGATTATTATTCCTACAATTCATCTTTTTCTGTATTTTCAACTTAAAAGGTTAGCAACTTGCCACGTCATCCATTAAAAAGAATAACCATCTTTAACTGTGTGATCTGCTTGGCATTTTATTTATAGAGGGGTCTGTAGATGATAAAATGCGAAGTTCTGTCCAGAAGGATGCATTTGATGGGAGTAGGAAAGATATTAATGCTGCTATTGACAGAATTTGTGAGTTTACAGGTAAATATTGTTGTGCCTTTTCTAACAAACAGAATTTTATCATTATGCACCAATCTGCTTTGGTAATCTTTGCAGGAACTAAAGTTATCTTTTGGGATTTTCGGGAGCAATTTATTGACAACCTATACAAACCTAGTGTTTCCCAGTCTAGGTTGGAATCACTGATTGAACCACTTGATGTGGTAAGTTTTCATCTCAGTAAGACTATTACTTTGCATGCTGGCTGCTGCTTTAATATATACTGAAATGCAGAACTACACATGGTATGCATGCAAATACAGGGGAACCAGTTCCTACTACTGTTCAATGATTCCCAGTTTGGGTATTCTTTAGGTTGAGAAATTCTTTCATGAACATGTTTGGAACTATTGCCATGCTTCAGTGGCCATCCAACAAAATGCTACAAACGTATTCTCTATGATCACCTACTCAGGTCCACTTTTGCCCTAGATCTATCACGTCCAATCAAATGGTTGGCTGGTTGCCCGTTAACGTTTCTATCACGACCCAAACCCAGATGTCAAGTGAGGGTACTGCCCTCACAGGCGCTGATCAAATGATTGATAACACTAAAAAAATCATGCATAATAAAACTCATCAAATTCAAGTCTCAACAAAATTAACCAACTGTTGTTATAAATCTCAAATAACTACTACTGGTGGCAATCTAAGATATGTCCCAGTTAAACTTCAAAACCAATTATCAGAGTTTACATTTCAAATTTATTCATACTACATCCATCTAAGAAATAGAAATAACAACTAATAAAGAAAACCTTGAGTCACCCTCGAACTCGACTCTAAGCATACCTACATCTCAATCATATGTGTTGTTAAAATAATGGGTTGAGCTCAGCAACCCAGTAAGAAAGAAAATAGTAAGAGCACAACTCAACAACCCAGTAATAAAGAAAATAGTAAGAGCACAACACAAAACACAATCAAACAAAAACAACGGTTTAAAATACACTTTTTGTTTTCCTTAAATAGCACCTTCAATAAAAACATTGTCATTTAAAAATCACCTCCTTTCTAATTTTTTTTAGCCAGCACTGAGGGAAACAACCTGCCATTGCCCATACATCGTGAGAGATGTCAGCCAATCACCTATAGCTATAAGCCGCCTTTTCATCTCCTCGTACACAGTGACACTCACTTGTGTACAACGGGTATCCAGATCTCCAATTCCCCTGGCTCCACAGATCACTTCTTCTCGGGTGGCAATTACAATCTATTTATCGTTAACACCTTTTCTTTTCACCTTAACAAAATCACCTTTATTCAAGAGCACCTTTACACAAAATCACTTTCTATAAAAACTCACAAATGTGAAAACATGGGTAAAATCTCCAATTAAGAATCAACATCAATACACATCATACAATAATATTCATCTCCATCAATATCAATCACCTCCATAAACTCATGTCACATAAACACAATTCAAATAAGCATAGGTCAGCACATCTTAACAATACAAGCAAACATCACATCATATAATCAAACTACACACATGTGGTGTAATCCCACTATAATCCACTTAGTTCAGCCTACATGTCTCCTATTTCCACTCTCTGAGCTGTGAATGCTCAAGTCAATCACCACCTGCAAATAGTTACATCTCCCCCATTAAGTCCGTAATTCAAAACTAAGTTAATACCCCATTTTCCATAAAAGTCAACCATCTCAAACAGAGGTCAAACTCTATGAATAAATCCTCCAAAAACGGATTATCACACTTTAAAATATGAGAATGATTGGTTGAGTGATGAAAGAGTACTTAGAAAAATTCTAGCTTAGGATGAAATTTTCAGATTTCAGTAAATCTGAAATTACAGTCAATCCGATGGTCAGATGCTACTTAAATTCATATTGTAACCTCCCCTAGGGAAGCTTTACTAACTCTCAAAATATCATCACAATCTGATGGTTAGATTAAAACTAACTAAAGAAATATAGATTCGGATCTAAAATTTGTACAGATTTCATTAATAGGCAAGGGTAGAATTGGAAATAATAAAATATCTCACAAATACTATCAGTTTTCTCAGATTTGAATCAAGTTCCAGTTTAAGGATGATGAACATGTGTTCAAAATTTCAGATCGATTGGATGGCTGAAATTGCTTGATCTAGAAAAACACTATATCCAACCTTCTAGAAATGGAATCTTTTTTTTTTTTTTTGGGTAAATAAAAAAAATGGAATCTTAAGTGAAGAACTTAAAGAACTATACTTGTTGATGACAGAAATCAGAAATTGAATAGAGCGAAGTACTAGCAATAGTAATGAGAGAACATAGTAGCTTATAGAGAAGATTAATCAATCGGATCAAATATCGATTTTGTCACCTTGACCAAACACAAGGAAGTCTTCACACATGAAGAGGGTCAGCAACAACAATAATCTTCACTAATAAAATTCGTATACAATGCTTTACCCCCTTACAAACTTATATAGAAGACTCAAAAATAGACTTAGCGACTAAAAAAGAACGGCCTTACACAATCCTTAAGCAATAGGACACCTAAATTGACTAGGAAACTGCAATAACAAAATGAAATAAACTCAAAACAGGATTGGACTTATAGATTCCTAATCTAGTCCAACTAAAACACTTAATAACATGTAAAATAAAGAAATAAAGATTTTTACTTGACTAATTTCGTATTCATAGCCGATACCCATATTATAGGCCCAAAAAATAAAAATAAAAATAAAAAACCTTGAAACTAACTGCCCACCACATATATAACCCATCCCAAAGCTTATTTTTACTAAAATAAGCTCAAATAGTTAATAAATCTTATTTTTACTAAAAGAAGCTCAAATAGTTAATAAATCAGCTTCATCGCCATTTTTTAAGACTTATAAGATTATCTTTCACCAACTTAAGTCACAACCACTAGGCTAACACATAAGTTATTAATTTATGTGGCAAAACAAATATTTAAAGAGGCTAAGTTAAAAATATCGTAAGGTTCCAACCTTTGGGGCATTACAGTTTCTCTCACAAGTCACAACTAAGTCATGCATTTAAAAAGATGTTTAATTTTCTAGTGCATTTGTTAGGTGTTGTGACACAACTCTTATCATTTTATGCCGCAGGTATTAAATCAACTCTGTGATGTTATTGTAGAGCCACTTAGAGATCGCATTGTGACAGCACTCCTTCAAGCTTCCCTGGTTTGTGCTTTACTCTTATTGCTTTCAGCGAGTTTCACTTTGTTTTGAGAATATATGATTATAAGTATATGGTATCCCTTGTCAGGATGGCTTACTCCGGGTGATTCTAGATGGAGGTCCATCCCGTGTGTTTTTCCCCAGTGATGCTAAGTTTATGGAAGAAGATCTAGATATCCTTAAGGTATCTGAACCTTGCTGTTCTTGAATTTTCAATCTGTATTAGTTTGTACTGTTGATGGGCTACTGAGAATGCTTTTAAATGAATGTACTTATTTCATATAGCATGCCTAAAATTTTATATATTGATTACATCATCACTAATTTATGTTTTCAAAGTTAGTATATTGGATAATTTATGTGAGGCTATATGATCTTTTAGAGGAAAATAGTCATGATACATGAAGAAGTTGGATGAAGAGTACCCAGACATGAGCCATAGGAAGCAATTCAAAGGTTTGGTAAGTATCTGTTGGTGAACCGAGAAAGACTACATGATGGAGTTGCATTTGACGTTAATCCCATATGGAGGCCTATACACAAGCTTGAAAGGTCCATGAGGTGCTGATGGCCTTCCAATGAAATTGACCTTTTGGTAGATATTATCCACTGGGCCTTTTCTTTTCTTTTATCTATTTATTTATTTATTTTGGGTTTCATTGTAATAGGCCTAATTATAAGCCCGTAACAGTGGGATAAAGTTAGTACACGGGATCAGTAATTAAATCTTTTGAGTTAGATAAGAATACTTATAGGTAGAGTTTATTTTTTAGGTTATTACTTTATTGTGTGTGTGTGTGATATTCGGTGTCCTTTTATGAGCCAATATAAATTTTAGAGGGTCTTTATGTATGTAATATACCCCCATCAATTAGAGAAGATTTGAGTTAAGAATGAGCTTTTTTAGAGTTTGGAGATGTTGAGCAGTGCATATGGGATTAGTATCCCATACCTGATTTCTTCTTTTCTCCTGTTCTCCTGTTCTCTCTTCTCTCTCCCTCTCCCATTCCATCGATTTGATTTTTCTCCCTTAACGATGCAAATCTCAGATCTAATCACAAATTTGATCATTGGGTTGCTTGCATTTGAGATCCATTACTAACGTAGCTCAAGAGCTTTTCTTGGATGGACAAGGATCTTGTTGGACAATCTTAGTTAATCAAAAGGAGAAGGCTGAATTTTGTATTTTAGGTAGTGAAAATTAAAGCAAAACATCTCAATGGTTCAACACTTCTTCCAGAATACAATGACCTTAATACCCCAAAGAATGAAGATATCAATTTTCTACTCCACTTATCAGCAAGGGGGAGTACTCTTCCTGGTGCCACACTTTGGAGCTCCAATCAATGTCACAGGTGGAGGGAGCCCTAGCTCAAAGCTAGAAGCTCATTATTTTTGTTTTTTTTTTCTTTGGTTGGTCTGTGGTTCTTTGGTATGGAGGCCAAAGAGAGGTATGTGGTTCCAAAGTCCAGTGGCGTAGATGAGTCAGAATCTTTTCGGCAGCACCACGAGTATCCAGTTCTGCATATTGGACTCTTTCCCATACAAGAACAATCAGATGTTTGCTACAGCACTCTGGCACACTTAGAGACTTTTGATATCAGTGCCTGTATGCCAATTCCTTCCTCATAAGGATTTGTTACATCATTCTATTCCGTTGATGGTCAACTATTGCACTCATCCACTTGCAACCAGGGTTGCACTTAAGTGGATAGTTCACTCTTTGAGAAACTGGACTCTTGTGGACTGTATGAAGGAGATGTGACATGTTTCCTATTTCCCACCTCCGGTTTGTTGTGCCTCTTCTCATAATGAGGGTCATCTGCATCATAGTTCACAATAAGATTATCTCTAAAAGGGCAAGGCAGCCTGACGTTCCATCTATCAACTAGAACTTCCTCTTTCTACCTTCTATGTAGTACATACTTTGTGTTTGTGTTTCTCTATTGCGGTACTCCTCATCGCACTTCTGTCAATTGAATTGTTGTTTTACACAGCATTCCCTGTAGTCTCTAGTGGATATGTCCCACAAAAGAACCACATTTATGCATTTTTGGCCCGCCGTTTACCACTCTCGATCTCTCACTTTATTCCGCTACTCATTTTATCTCCATCCTCACAACTATCCATGGGTTCCCACCTCAGGTTTGTTGTGCCTCTTCTCATAGTGAGGGTCATCAGCATCTCAATTCACAACACGATCATTTCTAGAAGTGTGACACAGCCTCACATTCCATCTATGAACCAAAACACCCTCTTTCTACCTTCTGCCATGGTTCGAAATCTTGACCACTTCAATGGTATCAAGCCGACCCGAGACGAAACTGTGTAGTACATTATAAAAGTCCCTGGTTTCAACTTGTTTCAGTTGAAGAATATAAATTTTTTTATTCTAGTCGCATATTTTACCCAACCAAAGGAGATTTGTTCTTGGAGCAAAAAGGTGAACCCCAATTTTCACCAAAATTCTTCTTCTTCTTCTTCTTTTTTTCTTTCTTTTTTTTTTTTTTTTTTTTTTTTTTTTTTTTTTTTTTTTTTTTTTGTACAATGCAGTTGTATACAGAGTAGAATATTTTCAAGTTTTTTATATGTTAAATAGAATGGCCCGATCTACACATTCATGGTGTCGAAAACTTTTTAAATTTTCTGTTTAAAAAAATACATTTTCCTACAACATATATTTGAAAAAAAAAATATACGGTTCATATTTAATGTTTGGTGTCCAATCTAACATATTTTGGACACCTTGTCCGATCTACAACGTGACAATGTTGATTTTTTTTTTTTTTTTTTGGAAAATTAGTTACATTTTTTCTGAAATGTTTTGAAAATTATATGAAAATTATTCTGTTATGTTTTAAAATTCAAGAGAATTATTGAAGGTATTAGAAGTCCATTTACAATCGAAATTGATTAGTAATGTGATGCTTTTTAATTAAATGTTTTTTATTAATTAAATAATTATTACTATGATGATTTAAAAATATTTTTTAAATAGGAAAAAAATCTCATACTTAGGGGGAGAATTTATAATAAGCTTTAGTTGTTGTTAGGAGCCATATTTGATGTGCGCATGTTAATAATCGTTCTTTTTTTTGTTGGAACAATGTTGGTAGTTGGTCCTAGTATTTGATAATGGCTGAGACCTGAGAGAGCTGGGGACATTGCATGGCTTCATGGGAGACCTCTTACAGCTGACAAAAAAAAATCAGAATGCAATTATGTCATAAGAAAATTTTTTTTGGGGGGGGGGGGGGGGGCGCGGGGAGGTGGACCGCTAGACTAAAGTGGCATCTAGTTGGTGGGAATAGAATTGTGTTAGGGACAGAATTTGTACAGTTTCACTCAAAGTACACTAGGAAACTTGGGTCAACACCACAAATAACATTTTAGGTGTTTTTTTTTTTTTTTTTTTCTTGAACTAATTCATGTAATAGGTTAGAAATATCAAAAAAATAGGATGTACACAAAAAATTATATTAAAAAAACACTGTTTGGGGTTTGAAACCATGGTTTGTGTGTGTGTTTCCTCTATTGCAATTTGTCAATTCAATTGTTGTTTAACACAGCATTCCCTGCAGTCTCGTGTGTGTCCCACCAAAGAACGACTTTTATTCATTGTTGGCCTGTGGTCTACCACTCTCGTTCTCTCACCTTATTCCGCTACTCATTGCATCTCCGTCCTCACAACTGTTCTATATAGCGTTCCCACCTTCTCCAGTGGATATCTCCCACCAAGGCACCACATGATTCTTTGTTGGCCCTTAGGCCGTCTGTGCACCTCCTTGATCCCTTTCATGGCGGTTGTTCTCATCGGCCAGAAAACCACCTTTTAGACTTTCTTATAAATCACTTCCCCAAGGTTGGATTTCTGTCTTCAATACACATGTAGTATTTGTTACTCTAGCACATATTCTATTAAGGGGGAAGGTTCTATTGAAAGGTATACCTAGATGAAACTACGGATGGAAATCTTGTTCTGCTACGAGGCAGGATGGATGGAAATAGAATTTGTGGGCAGGTGGGAGCCCAAGGGCACCTGTTCACATGTCACAGGTGGGACCCCAAGGGCACCTGCTCACATGTCAAGTTTTGTCCTGAACAGAGTTGGCCACATAGAACATAGCATTGAAAATCCAGGATTATGAAGGGGCATATAGACAAAAATGACAATATATTCCATTACATGGGAGGGCTAATGGTCACTTTTGAGCATGAAAATTTTGACATGTGGCCAACCCAAATCATTGCCTAGATTTCCAATTGTCGGAATGGCTACATCAGCCTTCCATCTGGCAAAAGTAATGCCTGTTCATCCCGACCATAAAACCTTTTCTTTCTATTAAACTTCTTATTGTTGTTGCTATTGAAGAACCTGTCTTCCACAGAAAACAAAATTAATACAATTTTCTAGTAACTAACAAAAAAGCCTATGAAGTTTGTTAGAGTTACTCTCATTATTGAATTTCTAGGAGTCTATAATTGTCTGAATTTATGAGTAATCCCCTATGGAATCGCCTGTTTCCTATTGTCTCATAGAAACTATTATAAGATATTACATCTGTTGCATACTTATTTTACATAGTATGGGAGCACCAACTTTTCATTTAAACCAGGTTTACCGAGGAGCCAAGCTTGCTTAGCTTGCCAGAGATTTGACATTATGTTGCACTATGATGGACATAAACACGTACTATTTGAACGTTTTTGTGTAGTCTTTGTAAAATTCTTTTCTGACCCATGCTTTCACGTATCTTACCAGTCTACTTTGGAAAGCAGGAAATCTGTTTACCTTTTTTTTATCAAAACTGAGTGCAGATGTTTATTTTTCTTGTTTGCTTGCTTTAGGCCTGCAAAGAAATTAATTTCAACCTTCCATTGGTCATAGTAAGCCCTGTTGATTATTCTATTATAATTCAGGGCCTGGACCACTGATAAATACTTTTGATTGGATGTTAGGTGAGACGAGCCTGAGCAAACTTCCTGTAGTTTGGCTTGCTTACAGTCCTAGTTGAAATCATATGAACTTGAGACTTGATTTTATTAACAACCCTGTCCCCATCCCTTCCAACCTTTTTCTTTGCCGGCAAATTGTTGACTTTTACAGTGACATCTTTCTGTGAAATTTTTGAGAATAACTAATATTCATTACCTTTTATGGTTATTATGTTTCAGGAATTCTTTATATCTGGTGGGGATGGGCTCCCTCGAGGTGCTGTTGAAAATTTAGTAGCACGTGCTCGGCATGTGATAAAGTTCCATGGTTGTGAGGTTTGCTTCTATACTCCCATCTTATTACTTAAGAATGGCAGTAGCTGCGAAAAGCTACCAGATATGCTTGTCTGTTACACGTTTTGGTAGTTCTTGTCCTTCGTTTAACTTTATTGGTTGTAAACACTCTTTAAGCTGTGTTTTTAGGCAGTCAATCTTGCCAGGCTCATCACAGCTTTTCCTATTTTGGGTGGTAGCATTGACATGGCAAGCAAGAAAAAGACTGATTGTTTCTGAGAAAGTATTAATACAATAAGTTATAGGAGGGGATGCTTGATCAAGATGATCTACTTGCTATATCACTTGATTCGGCTAAAGCGCAAAGACTGAACTGATGGATTGATCTTGAACTAAATATCATTCGTGTTCATTTGGAATACCAATAGATTATTTTCAAATATTTTCTGAAATATTTTTGGATGGTGTAATGATTATGGGGATCATGGAGAATCTTGTTATGGTCCAAGGGAGCCCTTATAACCCTCACCATCAGAAATTTGAGGTGCCATCATCTATGGTAAGCTGGGAACCCCATATTACTACATTTTGTGGATTTTCCATGCCTGAGTGATTGTCTCTTTGCCTATACTGTTGTGGATATATCAGTGGCCTAGTGTCCAAATAACAAATTACCAATTGATAGACCCATGTGCCTTGAACAGTCTGAACTGTTACTATAGTGCTACAGATATGATCAGAGCTTACATTAAACTGAGGGCCTTAGAGGTGGTTGGGTTATGAGAAAATCTTGCTTTGATTCTGTCATTATTAATGGGTCCCTGAAAGGTTATTTCCTTTCTAGAGGATGTATTTGACATGGGGATAGTTTTTTTCCACGGAAACAACACGCCTTGTTCACACTTCACAAGTTTACATTGATTTATGTTTGTTGTTTTGTTTTTTGGTGAATATGCTTATATTATATCCAATGCTTCATTTATTTTATGTTGGTTTTCTCTATTAGCTTATTACTGGCATAATTATATCATAGCATTTATATGGATTTTATGTTGCATAGAAGCATAATTATATAAAATCTTGGTTTCGACCCAGGCTTCAACTGAAACCTAGTATTTTTCTAGGCCAAACTCAAAACCTAGGTTTCAAGGCTCAGAAAATGGTTTTTTGACCTAAACATGAATTAGTTTAACCAAAAAAGCCACCAAATATGGTACTTATGGTTTGGACCCAAGTTTGCTAGCGTACATTGAATGTTGTTGTACACCAGGAAAATTATATACACTCAGACTACATATAATTTAGCTATTGGAATATAAATATGCAATTAAAACAATCAAAATATATATTACATTAGGGAAATATAAGCTTTAACACTCACCAGTCACCACTCAATTGCACGTGGAGTTTCTTGCGATCCATTTCACGAGTTGTGTATGATTGAATAAATCGTATCCGCCCCTCAGAATGCAACACATGTATCTTATGACATGCTTTGGGCCCAATTGTTCTGAAAGTCTATTATTGCCCACCTATAAGCCCCATCATCAGCATATTGGAGGCATCCAAACCCAGGGAATGGCTCACTGAGATTGAAATTGGGTGGAGCCGGCATAGGTAGTTGGGCCAAATACGAGGTGTGGTCAATTAAAGATGACGCAGGACCTGAACCACCCCCGTACTCAGTGCTAGGGAATGAACTAGAAGATCTACCATAACCACCCTTATAGCCACCATACCCTCCAAATTCCAAAACCGGTGCTTTTAAAGACTGTCCGCCACCATATCCACTATACCAGCAACTGAATTGACACTCTTGAAGCCTTTATCACTATGATATGTTTAATCGAGGCTCGGTCCTGTGAAGGATGGTGCACGCCAATGCCCAAATCCTCTACACTCACCCAAACTCGTGGCTTCCAGTGTGCTAGACAAGATCAATACATCCATACACATCCCAACTAGTATGTGCATCGTGATCGTGATCTTGCTTGTGATGATCGAACTGAATCTCCCTTATGAATCTGACGGCTTTGGCTAAGGATCTGCATCATCTAGTCGTGCTACTTGCATAACTGTGTAAGGTTGCAAATCTATCACCATCACCATCATCCATCATTATGGCCTTGAGTTAAGGGAAGAGTTGTGTGTGTTGTATGAGGAAAGCGACCAACCCACTTTGTCATCATCTCCACTAAGCTGAGACTCAAATGAATGTCATGTCTGTGAGTGAACTATGCCCTCCTATGCGATATACTCCTCAACTTCAGCAGGTCAGCACCCATACTTAAAGCAATCTAGGTGTTGGGGCGACCCCTAGCCTCATCTAACCAGGATCATCTTGATCCCTCACCCACTCATAAATGGTATCCTTCTCATCTTCTTCTAGCTGGAAGATTTCGCTCAGCTCGATTTGGGTTGTATCGTTGTCCATGCCAAGGTGTATGTGCTCCTCTCTCAATCTCATGTTGTAATGCACATAGACTAAACCCTTCTACCATTTAGCACCCAATCGATTCCGCCATTTGGAGTGTATTAGGGAGAATGTACCCTAGTTGCGCTCACACCCAGTGGTGGAACATGTTTGGGACTGGGAGAGCACTTTAACTACTATCATGGTCCAGTTGGGCGAGTCCATTCCATATAGCACCTACCATTCAACTGCATATGAGCAACAACAACAATCAAGAACTTGTTTCGTTTCGGTGTTTCAGTGGTTTCAAAACCAACAAAATACCAAAATCTTGCCGAGATCTTGGTAAGTTGATTTTTTTTTTTTTTTTTTTTTTTAATATTTCTAATGGCTGTTTCAGTGGTCAACAACCAAATTATGTTGGGAATCTTGTTTTAAGGTAAATAAACATATCTAGAACTTGACTTTGCCCAAAAATGACAAATAAGCAACTGTCAAATTGTTTTGTATATGTTATGTAATATTGCCTATTCTACACATTGTTTTACTAGTACAGGACAAAGTATGGTAGTAAAACAAGTAAATAATGCGCCAATGCCATGATCAAACATAATGTTGATTAATTAACTCACAAGTCATAACTTATGACATATTGACATAAATATGGAATAAGTAGAATCTGCATAGTAGAGTTCACATAGTATGTAACTCCCAGGTCCCAAGTATACCAAGTCCCAAATAGATGAATAATACAGTATTGATCAGAATGTCTGTCCCAAACGGATGAATAATACAGTATTGATCACCAACAAAGATGTATTTATCTTACTTTTTGAAGAAAAGAATAATTTTGGGAGAAAGTGGTTTACCTGTTCAACTTGTAGTTGTGTAGATCTTCAACAATGGGAGTCCATTCACTCGTATTTAGTGTGATCCTCGTCCTTAAGGTGAAGATGTGGCAAAAATTTGAGATTGGGGACCAATTTCAGCTTCTACAGAGCAATATAGGCTAAACTAGTCACAACCAACAAGATAAGGTTGAAATTTCGACCCCATCTTGCGAGTCACATGTTTTTATGAAGGGCAGTTGGTACCATTTCTCCGAAACGATACAATAGGTGCCAAAATTTCAACAAGATGTCGAAATTTCGACCGAGTTAATGTAAAAGTATAATTCGTATGTCACTTCATTTCAGTAGGAAAAAAAATGACCGAAAATTCCAAAAATTCTTGAACCATGATAGCGACTCAGCCCTACTCCAACTAAATGGGGTTGGCTACATGGATCCGATCAAAGACAACAAAAGAAGTAAATGTAAAAGGAAAGAAACACATCGCAAAAAATTAGAAAAATCTCACCTAAATAGAGTCAGCTACATGAATTCTTGCCCTCCAAATAGATCTATCCGAGGTCATACTTGGGACAAGACCTAAACTATGTAAGTCTTTCCTCACTACTTCTCCTACAGTTATCTTTGCATGGCCCTAGCTCTTATATTTCCTTCAATATGAATCAAATTACTCATCCTTACTAGTGCATCCCCAGGCCTCCGTTGAACATGACCATATCACCTCAAACAATTTTCTTGGAGCTTATCATGAATCAGGGAAGCTCCAAATAAACTCTAATATGGTCATTCCTTTCTCTTTCCTAGTTTTTCCGAACATCCATCTCAACATCCTCATCTCTGCTACACAGCTTATCTATATGAGTCTGTGAAATCTTCTTAATAGCCCACCATCGTGCCCCATACATCATAACCGGTCAAAAAACACTCCGAACACACCACTTCATTCATCCCACCTTAATACTTTGTGAAACATCATCCTCTATATCACCTTCTTGATCTATAGTTGACCCCAGATACCTAAAATGATCACTTTGAGGTACCTCTCTCTCCTCAATCTTCACCATTTCATTATTCATCGTAGTGTGACTAAAGTTACACATCGTATACTTTGTCTCTGCTCTACTTATCCTTAAACCTCTTGATTCTAAGGTTGATCTACATAGCTCCAACATAGCATCAATCCCAGCGTTTGTCTCATCCACCAAAACAATATCATCAGCAAAGAGCATACACCATGAAACCTCATATTGAATGTTCCTGGTTAAATCATACATCATAATTGCAAACAAATGAGGGTTTAAAGTTGATCCTTGATAGACCCCAGTTGTAATTGAGAATTCATTTCCTTGCTCCCCCACCCCACGGTTCTCAAATTAGTCATCACGTCCTCATAACTATTTTTAGTTATATTAGCATATTTACTCGATACCCTTCTCTTCTCTAGTAAATGCCAAATTAGCTCTCTAGGGACTCTGTCATATGATTTTTCTAGGTTAATAAAGACCTTATGGAGATCCTTCTTGCAAGCTATAAATCTTTCTCTGAGCCTCCTAACTAAGTAAATAGCTTCTATTGTGGATCTACCTAGCTTAAAACCAAATTGGTTCTCCAAGATAGTAGATTCTCTTCTTAGGTGGGCTTCAATTGTTTTATGCATTAAAGGGTATTGTTAGGTGATGATAAACGATGATACATAACTAAATATAGTGATTGGACCAACTAGCAGCAGTGCTATCCCGACCTGAAATGGCTGCTGCCTGGCTGAAACTCTCAGTGTCATCCCGAAGGCTTTCATCTGTATCCATTTCAATTTTTGGTACTAGTTTAGCATCAATACCGAACAAATACTAGTCTCACCTATTGATTGGCAATGACCTGAGCACTGGAATTTTGGCTCAATCTTCTGCACCACTACTTGAATTGCATGTATCAGATCTTGGCTCATCCCAAATTTGTGCTTGTATTGGTACGTGGGATTGAGTTAATATGCTGGAAAAAAAAAATTGCAAACTTGTGAATAAACAACTAAATAACAAGTTGAATTGAGGTGAATTAAGTAAAAACTCACCAGCCTTATGCAGTGCATGCAGTAGTTGCCTCTCCCACTGATCCTTGATTATGGTAGAGAAACTTTGTACTACCCTACCTGTATGGCTGTATACTACATCAGTATGCATCTTCATCATATCGATATCTGCTATAAGTGTGGTAAGTTGGGTTCTTCTATGAGTCCACCATTCTCAACGTGTTGACGAGCAGCTCTAAGTTCATAATGACCTTTAGGAAATTCCCAGAACTTGTCATTAGAAATGGTCGCCTGGGCTGCCCGACCTCCACTAGAAGTAGATTCTTTCCACTCAAACCAATCCTCTGTCGTAAACATGGACCTTATTCCAGCCTTCTTCATCTCAAAGCTCTTCAAAGCGACGTAGTTTGTGGCAAAATGTGTCAGTCTTGGCCTCATCAAGTCCCAACTACACTTGCTCCTCAACATCTTTTGGGAAAATCCATGATTGTAGACAAATGTCACTTGTCTTGCCTTCTCTACAACCTCTTTGACAAGCTTAAGATTCCCCATCTCCTTCAACATAAGATGGATGCAGTGGGCTGCACATGGAGTCTAAAAATGTTTGTACCTGGGATTGTTCATCAGTTTTTCCCCAACCTTCTTGAAGTCGCTCCCGTTGTCAGTGACAACCTGTCCACATTCTCCAACCCCACATTGTTTACCACCTCCTTCGACAACTTGTATATATTTCATCCTTATTCTCCTTGGATGCATCCACAAACTTCAAAAAGACAATCCTACCATCACAATAGACCTTAAAATTGATGGACTGTCTAGTGGCCAATGGGTCCAATCCAACCATCACACATCACAGTCACTCTGTAGTTCTCCCACATTGGCTTCAACCCCACAATATACTTCTGCAACTCTTTGTGGTATATCGTACATCTCATATGCTGTGGTCTCCTTCACTCTTGGGCCACTCCTACCTATCTCATCCTACATTTTCTGATACAATGGACCTGTAGTGGCATTAGCTAGAATGATGTGGTTGAAAGCCCACTTGGAGAAAGCAACTCCCACTAGCCCCTTCACATCATACCACAAATGTTTCAGCTTCTTCTGTTTCCATCCCTGTCTGGGAAAGACGGCAAGATCCTGCTCAAGGATCTCACCTGCTGGGTCACGGAGCCCTTACACCCATTGGGGCCATTTCCTCATAAGTTTCTTTGGAAATCATAAATACTTTTGAAATACAGGACGTTGGGGTTGGGAGATAGCCCAGAAAAAGATGCTAATTGGTGATCTGCACCCAAAGAGATGCTGCATACTACTGTCCCCCCTCCACCCCCAACCCTGGGGGAAGGTGTGTGGTCCTAATTCTTTATACTCTTCTAATTGGCTTGGCCTTTCCCAAATGATGTTGAGGAATTATGCTGGTTTTGGCCCTTGCTTCCATCCAGTAAGAGGGGAAATTCCTTTCAAGAGTTACAATCAGAATTAGTTTAATGTTTGCGAGTGGAAAGTAACAATTATTTTAAAGGCAGATTTTGCAATGTACAAGTGGTGACTTGTGATTCATTAAAAGGACAAAAGAGCCATGCCCAATTGCGTGTCTCTAGCCCAGACACAGGCTGGTGCGAAAAGACCGCATTGCCGCCCCCAACCAAATGCCTCTGTGTATCCTCCCATTGGCCTGCACACTGGTGCAGTGACCGCACAAGCAAACAGGGTTCCTCTAAACATGAGGTGTAAGCAACACCTCACAAAATATTTTATTATTTTTTCTCTCCCCTCTAAAAAATTAACATAAAATATCTATGTGAGGAGGGTTTGCATCCGCCTCACTTTCAGAGAACCCTTTCCCTAAAAAAATAAATGCCAATGTAGCACATTGGGATGTGGTAAGTGATTTGTTCCATGGCATTCTGGAATCTAGTCAAGTTGGGGAGGGCACAACTTTCTTTTCTACTTTATTTCTAGATATGCCTAGAGAAAGTTTCAGAGTTGTGCTGAAAGTTACCGTATTGATATTTTCTTTTTCATATGGATCCAGAGTGGTGGGGTTCTGATGCAGAATTATTTATTTTGTGCAGACTCGGGTACTGATTGATGACTTGAAATCTGCAAGTGGTTTAGATGTGCAAGGTAATGGGAGTAAATTGGGTGCTGACACCCAAACTCTCTTGAGGATTTTGTGCCACAGGAGTGATTCAGAGGCCTCCCAATTCCTGAAGAAACAGTATAAAATACCAAAGTCTGCTGCTTAATGTGGTACCTGTTGGAGATCCATTTGGAGAAGGAAAATTTGGCATGTGTGGCAAGATAGATAGCTTTAATGTGAATATGATATTTGTTGTCTTGAAGAATAAAACTAGCCATTTTAATTATTTCAATTTGTGTTTCACTAGTCTATTTCTGTATTCTTTGTAGTTGTCATTTTGTAATGATGCAAAGATGTGGAAAAACATCGGATTCTATTTTAAATTGTATAAAGCATATTTTTCTCCCTTAAATTAGTCATTGATGTATGTTTCCAGAAAAAAAAAAAATTCCCTCTTTTCATCTTTCTCTCAACTTCCCCTCTTCCTTTCTTTTGTAGGGTTAGGTTTCCATAATCAGATTTACTTCTTTTATGCTTTTCGTGGATTTGGTGATTTTTTTGTCTGAGTTTGGTTTCTAATGTGCAGGGTATTAAGGGGTTTTGATACATTTTATTTTCATGAATTGATTAAATTCAATAGGGTTTAGGGGATAATTAAAAGTGTCCGCAATTAGGGACAAAATTAGGTATTCTATTCATAAGGTTGTCACGTTGTATTGAAATGTTTTCAAAATATAAATGTAAGTATTCTTATGGTATGTGTATCGATCTGAATTATCTTGGGAATCTTGAATAGACTTCTATCAATTGTTAAGCAATGAGATTCTCTTTAATAATTAATTTGGTCCAATATCTGAGAAGTCTTGAACATGTGTGGGTGTAACGGCCTCTCGTGGACAAAAAAAAAAAACAATGCCCTTATATGTATGTATATATATATATATATATATATTTCAATGCGTTAGATTCATAATGTCCATTCATGAATAAAGAGATATTCAACATGAAATACACTTCTTGAATATGGTAAATTTTAAAAGAATTATCTAACAAAATTCTAAGCTCAAATGTAGTTTTGTAAATTATTTACAAATGTATTAAAATAATATTTTTATTTATAATTATATTAGAAAATATTTTACAAAACTCTATATCCAATTTATGGTTGTGGTATCTGACTAAGCTATTCTTACAGATTATGGTCTTCTTACCGTGATTTTGTCCTTGACGATAGATCCGTTATGCAATATTACTTAGTGAAGGAAATATTACTTAGTGAAGGAACTTAAATATAATTATTTCTATTATTTAAAATGGATTTTAAGTGATATCCATCTTTGGCTATACTTTTGAATAAATAGTTTCATGTTTTTGGACATGGTTGTACTCTTACTTGAATAAAACTATCAACTTAAGTTGAGTTAGACTCATATGAGGCAATCAACGTAGGATTCCCGAGAATTAAATCTCTGTTCATTGCTAAGCAGTTACATTTCCAAGGGGGGGTTTATTTTTTTCTTGCTATTTAGTTAATAAATATTTTATAAATTTTCAAATACGAGGGAAAAATTATTTTATGATATAATTTTAGTTTTCATGACAACTAAACATCTAAAACAACTTATGCAACTTCTCGCACAAGCCATAGAACCTTTGAGCTTAGGGTTGCACAAATGATCAAGAAGCCAACTTCTCACACAAGCTTCAAACCTTCGACCTCAAGGTTGCACAAATGATCAAAAGAAGCTTTGACGCTACAAAGAGGCTTGTAAAATACTTACTTCTCATAAAAATATCTGTATTTTCCTTATAGCCAAACGAAGCCTTTTTTTTTTTTGGCACTTTTCTATTCATTACTCGCCAAACACAGAAGTAATAACGAAACACTTTCATTCCTTCACATGGTGCAGAATAAGGAAACCGCCGGAACTATGTAAAATGGAAAGAAAGAGAAGCTTTTGAGAACCGATTGGGAATTTTTTCCGAGTCTCTCCTTCTCCAGTTGTCCTTGCGTTTCCATGGCGTCCGGTGGAGCAGGGAATGCAGGTGTGGAGTGGCATCTGAGACCCCAAAACCCTAAAAATCCTATCGTATTTTTTGACATTACCATTGGTAACATCCCAGCTGGAAGAATCAAGATGGAGCTCTTCGCTGATATTGCTCCCAAGACCGCCGAAAACTTCAGGTAACTTGAAAAAACATGAACCCTAATCAAACTCATCTATGAAAACCCCATAAATTAGTCACTCTCTCTTCCACCTCTGTATTTGGCGTTATTGGTGTCTCTCTGTGTCTCTCAGAGCTGCTTTCTTGAGTGGTTGGTTAATTAGAGATAATGACGAAAGTTTAAAGAAAATATTATGATGTTTAGGAGAAACTGAAGCCACAGTAAGCCTAGTTCAGAAAGACTTAGGCAATACCAAGCTGGCAGTTTAAAGAGTTTTAGCAATAAAGTTTAGGAGAAAAATATAAGGAACCACAGAAGCAACCACTCTAGGATAGATAGCTTCTAGTACAATCTAGTATAGAGTCAGTGTTTGTGATGTATTATTGTAGGAAAGAGTTATAGGTTTAAGTACTATGTGGGAGTCGCCCCTTGCATGCAGGTTTATTGGCACGTTCATGAGTTCACCTTTATATTTAGGGGTTTCGACTTCCTGTTGGAAAATTGAGTTCCACGCGAGTTTCAGCAGTAAAGTATAGTTAAAAAAATAAATAAATAAGGAACCACAGAAGCAACCATTCTAGGATAGAATGCTCCTAGTACAATCTAGTCTCGATTCTAGAACCAGTGTTTGCAATGGTGAGTTCATTTTAATGTAACTAACCAATCTTGGCATTTAAATCAATGGAAAGCTGATTCATTGATTATGATCATAATCTTTTTTTTCTTTTTTCTTTTTTATTTTTTTTCATGGGAGTACTTAAGATCAGACCTTTGTATGCTTTTGTACTACGTTTCTTTCATTTTCGATAACTTTTCTCCGTTTATCATTGAAATCATTGTTCTCCCCAATAATTATAGCTGCTAACAAATGGGAATTAATTGTGTAAGTTCATATGCCAGTATTTTTTGAGAAATTAAAGAAAGGATAAGGGTTGATAGTAACCTTGTTTTTTATCATTCAAAATTTTTTTTTGAGGGTGGGGCACCTTTGCAAAAAAAAAAAAAAAAAAGTATTAGTTGATTTTACATTCATTTACTGACTTGGACAAATGATCCACCAGTCCTATTTTTTCAAATTCTTTATTCAGTCATTTGAGATTTCTAGATTTTTGTGTGCTTTATACATCGTCTATTAAGTAGGAATAGAAAGATGTTTCCTTGTTCTGAGAAGATTTTCGTATTACTAACTTTCTTCAAAAAATTTCTTGCTATTTTCATTCATTAAATTTTAAAAGTGCTAATATTGTTCCCTAGGACTAACTTCCCTCCCTTTATCTTGCAGGCAGTTTTGCACTGGTGAATACAGGTAAGGGGATATTCTCCTTTTTCAGTAAACTGTAAGGTGATGGTTTTGGATATTGGTTTCCTCATTTGAGTTTTAATATATGTAACCTTCCTTGCTATGATAACATTGGATAGAGTGGTTATTTCAAAAAGAAACAAAGGATTACTGGTAATGAATATTTGTTTTCCTATGCCAATATGCAGTTTCCCACTAGTAGGTGTCACGGTAAGTGTTTCATATGCAAGTGGCATGTAATGTGGAGAGAGAGTGAGGTCCAGGGTATGGAAATGTGCGAGAGGGCTGGGGATGGAATCTGCACACTAGTGTTATGGGCATTCTTTTCCCTAAATCTTTAATTGGAAGTTTGAAACATAGTTGCATTTAAATCTGTGTTAAACTCAGACAAGTTTGACAGGGTTACGAACACTAGGATAGCCTAGTGGTGGTAGCTTCGGCTTGTGGAGTCGGCACCCAGGAGAGGAGGTCGTGGGATCGAACCCTGTCGTACGCATTGTGTGAGTGTGTGTGTGTGTGTGTGTGTGTGTGTGTTTTCTTATTTATTCTGTACCCACCCGTGGGTTGCCCAAATGGTTAGGGCGAACTGGGGATTGTGTGGATTAGGCACACGGTCTCAGGTTCGATTCCCCATCTGTGCATCTGCAATTTAAGTGGAGATCATGGTGGTGGGTTGCTGTGCTAGTCTCCCCGACGATTAGTCGAGATGCACGTAAGCTGGCCCGGACACCTTGGTTAACAAAAAAAAAAAAAAGTTTGACAGGGTTTGATAGCCTCATCGAAAATTAGTTCCAATTTCCTAATTTGGGACACCAGGACAAGCTTTGTTTGTTTTATTTGTCCGTTGTTGTCTTGTTGGTAGCTAATCAATTTTCTCAACAAGCCAATCAAGTACTTGTTTAACTAGGCTGATCTTTTAGGTGTTGATTTCTGAAATGTTATGTTTGCTGGCGGTGTTCCAATTCTTGTCCTAGTGGCTTGGAAGATGAAGTGTTGAGATTTGTTGTTTAGGGTTTGGAGGAACCCTACCTGTAATTGACCGGGTTGCCCTTCTTCTTTGGCCTAGGCTCCTTGGCTCTTGTCTTCAAGCCCGTGTGGGTTTCTTTAAGCCCATGTGGGCCTTGGAAGTAGTCCTTTATGGGCTTTTGTTACCCTCACTGAGTTAGTTATTTTCCCTCTCCCCCTTCTTTTAATGCATTTATTATCCACCCAAAAAAAAAAAATGGAAATCTGGGATGTGAGGCCACCTTAAGTGTTGCTGTTACTACTCAGCCCATGCAAATTCCTTCTTATGCTAAACAGAAGTAGATGACTCAGATAATGATTTACTGAAATAGCTGTTGAGTAAGTCTATTAATCATTTAGTTGTTTATTGTGTTGCTTGTTTAACTGATTTCTTTTTTGTTTGAAGTCTGGCATTTATTGTATTTTATGCCTTTTGAACAAGTATTCATGTGCATTAGTTATTTCATTGTTTATTGGTATGAATTGGCAGAAAAGCTCAAGTTCCAGTTGGTTACAAGGGGTGCCAGTTCCATAGAGTGATCAAGGATTTTATGATTCAAGCTGGTGATTTTATTAAGGTTTTTTCCTTCCTTCAGTATGCTTGAGCTTCATTCTCATTTCACTCTAGCTAGTCCTTCCCCCCCAAAGGGAATAAACAGGTCATTGTGGCTAGTGGTGGTTAGTTTTCGTGAGTGTCAAAATTGTAATTTAGAAGATCATGATAACAAAGACTTATGTCTCATTTGTTAAAATGGTGGAAAAAAAAAATGTTGTGAGAACGGTTACCTTGTACCTATATGACACACCCTTTTGTGTTCACAGACCAGAATGTTGGATGATTAGGTTAAATGCCTGTGATTTTTCTTGGAAAAAAAATTCATTAGCCAATGCTGCTGGAATGCATTGTTTTGAATTTGTAAGATGCACTAAGTACAAGGGGTTTGAATTACCAATTCTCACTTGGTGCTGGTGTGAACCCTAGCAGAGTTTTTAGCTTTGAACTTGTATTCCTCAGTTTGTCTTTTATGGATTATTATGCCGAACTGCCTTAAATAGTTATCTGAAAATGGAAGGCTGATTTTGATTGCAAGAAATTGCAGGACTATAACTGCCTGGAAAATGCAATATCTTATCATTACATTTTTTTTTTCAACCTTAGAAACAGGCATTCATAGTAAACTTCTTTGTTGTTAAGTTTGTATCTTATGTTAACCTTCACAAACCTTTTTTTTTTTTGTTCCTGCAATTTAACAAGATGTTCTTATTTGCAGGGTGATGGTAGTGGATGTCTCTCTATTTATGGGAGTAAATTTGAGGATGAAAATTTCATTGCAAAACACACTGGTCCTGGTCTGTTGTCATTGGTATGTGTGTTGACTTTACTAATGATATTTTGTTCAGTTTAGAACTTTAGATTGGATACTTTTTAATGTTTGCCTGCTTTTCCTTTTATTTTACCGGTAGTTAATAGGTATTAATAATTAACTTAATAATTATCATCTTCATGGATATCACTAGAAGCATGGTTGTCTTGGTGCCAAGGCAAGCCTAGGTGGCTTGTACCTAACCAAGGTGTGCACCAAAAGAAACAAGGTTCAGGTCCTTCAGGACCCTGTTAGACTATGTTGATACTTAATATTACATATAATGTAAGATAGGTTCACCCTAGGTAAACAAACTCCGATACATATCAACTCACAACCAAAACACAAAGCTGATCACACAATAGAGATAAGAACACTAGAAAATTCTGCAGAATCGGGATGATTCGAGTGGTCTTATATCTTCCAAGTTAGGGCTCCAATGGACTAGCAAACCAGGTTGAGTGGGCTTTATATCAGATCAGCAAACCCTCAAAATATGGCCAGCAGTGGACCACTACAGGTATTAGAACACAGCAGCAGATCAGGTCTTGGAAATTAAAGTTTTCTGGGAAGACGAGAGAAACCCTGTGGTTGTCAATTGGCTGCTCAGAAAGGGCTGAGAAGCTGGTCGAAGGTCACTCTTGGGGAGCTTAGGAAACCCACAAAAGGGCTTGGGAAGATAGCTTACCAGTGGGAAGTTCTGGCAAAAGTCGATGGGCTCCAAAACCCTGACAAACTGCTGAAATTGAATCTAGTTTTGGCTGCCTTCAAGCTGAACTTCTGATGGAGATTCTGAACTTAAATAGGCTGCTTTTGAACTCTCAAACACTCACTTACAATAAGCAAACAAAGAGAAATTGAGAGGAAAATAAGAGAAGGATGAAGAAGGATAGTTGTGGGTGGGATAATGGCTATCTCAGCCTAGGCCTTTCACCCACAGCTATTTCAGCTGTTGTTTATCCTTTCTCAGGAGATTGGAGCAAGCATCGTCTGCAAAATTCTTCATTCATTGATTGTGTAAAACTGCTACACTCTCTTAAATAGTGAGTGAAAACTTGCAAATAGAAACTAGTTTCAAAATAGGAAACCAAAAGAAAAAAGAAACTAACATTGTTTGGCAACTAAACTCTAACTTTCATCCTAAGAAATCACAAAAGGCAATTTCTAGGGACATTCTAGTAAACAACTCAAACTTATGAAACATCTTTGACCAGTCAACATAAGAGACAAAACCACAGCTGTAAGAAGGGATCACAGGCAGAAAAAAGGATCTTCTGGACAGCTGTACTGGCTGGCTCGATGGGGGCAACTTGAAGGGCCTTCTAGAACCTCAAAATGTAAAGTAAATGTGCTCTAATAAGGGTCCAAAAGGGGAGGACCAGCTGGCTCGATCTCAGCCCAAAGGCTGGCTTATCTGGGCCTTCTTCTTCCTCCTGCGATAGTGTAGCCCAGTAAGGGCATCCACATCAACATATCTATCTATCAGGTCTAGCAGGCTGCAATTCCATGGGGGATTCAACCAGTATCTCTGCTCATGTTTCTACCGGAAAATTATAATTAAAACACTGAAATGGAGAAGAGGTTATCAGGGAATATGCAGAACCAAAGGACGAGGAGGAAGAAAACAGGGAGCAGGGCACAGCATTTTGCCCCCTACATCTGGGCTCCTGTTTTTATTTTATTTTATTTTTTTTTTTTTTAAGGAAAAAACAGAGAACAAGGAGCCTGGGGGTTGGGGTAGAGCAGAAATGCCGAGGAAGAAGAAGAATGAATAAGGGGCAGGAGGATGTACCTGTGTACATCAATCCTTCTCAAGTTTCAAGTTTGAGTGCTTAAAATTTTCATTCTAATTGCTTGAATAGTTCAAGAATTCAATTCTTCAAAATCAAGACTTGAACCATTAACCCAAGTCTGATGACAGTAGAACACGATGACGAGCAATGTAGTGCAACATTTCAAGTGTAATCCACAAGAAATAGAGAAATAAGTAGAAAAGACTGAAAAAATTGTATGTTAGGTCAGAATCATCCGAGAATTGAGCAGGGAGTTGTCCATGTTCATTGGATTGTTGTCCGTTTCCCCTCCCTGTTCCTATTTCATGCAGCAGGACTAGAGTTGGATGCAACTCTTTTGGGCCTTATCACTAGATTTTAGTTCCTAAAAAAATACTAACGTGCAACATGATGTACTATTGTAAGCAACAACACCCTGTCATGTAATCCATATGAGCATATCACTTAAAAAAATAAGCTTAAAAATGAAATCAAAAGGTCATAACTTGGTATAAGTCCTGCTTCAGCAGGATCCTTGGAGGGGTGGACTGGGGTCAGTCCTAACCTTGGGCATCATATGCACGAAGTGGCCACTGTCAGACTCAGACCCATGCCTACTTGCTGGCAGCCTGTGCATTTTACCTTTGCACTGAAGATGGCCCCTGAAAGAATAAGTGAAGGTGACACCCAACATGGCACCCACCTAGGTCAAAACCTGACCAAGGTGAGCAAGGTGATGCATTGTCAACAAAGGCAAATGCTATATTGCACAAAACAAGGCAACAACACAGCCTGAAGTACCGTGCAAGCCAGGAATCACCTTGTCGCCACCTGGGCAATGCCTTGACAACCATGTTTAGGATTTCTAGAAATGGAGCTTGTTTGAGAACTCGTGAAAAATTTACATGGTCGAGATAAACATGCAATACAAGAGCGAAAGAACATGGCCTTTCTACATAGCTAATAAGATAGTTTATCTAGTTATTTTTTCCTTCAAGGTGGGGTGCTGCTGGTTGGTAAGGGCCTGTATTCTTACATTTCTGTTCCACGAGAGTGTTTCTGAGCCAGATTTTTTTTTTTTTTTTAAATATATATTCTCCGGTAATATTTCTGTAGGAGGGAACACGTTGTTAACATAGAACTGATATATTTCTGAGTTCCTTCCCCTTTCATCCCGTTCCTTCTGTAGCGAAGTTTTTACATTTTTTGACAATATCAAGTAGGCACAGCAGAGTAACCCCTTACTCCTCTGTCTGTCGAATCTGTTCTTTTCCAACCTTAAATGGCAGCCTGATCTCCGTCTACTCCTCTTCACCTTGAGCTCGGTCTAATCGGGATGGATTTATTTAAGCCTCTCGTAGATGGAATGTGGGGTTCTCCAAATCGCAGAGAGATGGAGGGAAGAATGGGGAAAAACCAAAACTGGACAGGAAAGCCTACTGTACACTGTATTGTTGTATGATGTAATGTGACAATGGGGACAAACCAAAACTTGAAGGGAAGATCAAAGATGAGAAAGAGACTCATCACTGGAATTGACCCAATCACCCATCTCTAGGGAATTAATCATTAAAAAGGTTGATCAGGATGCTTGTTAGAGGGGAGGTTACAGATTTTTACTCAGTTGTTCCTCCTATGTGTCTTCATAATTTTTTACATCCAAAGAACTTAATTTTACTGGGAAACTGGAAACTTTTATGAATTTGTGAATTTACCTTCTGCAGTTGTTCTGCATTACTGAAGTTGCAGAGGGTTTCAAAGTGAACAGATCTACCACTCTTGGTTCTTGCCGTGAAAGCTGCATCAAATTATAACCTATACCCATCATTGTAACTAGAAAGAGATTGAAAGCAGATCAAATTTTTTGGTGTTGAAGTTGAAGAACAAGAAAATCCTGTATCTTTTCACAAATCAGTAAGTATACTGCGAGTGAAGTATGGTTTAAAGTATCTCCGATACAATACGATACCCCTTCGATACGTATCTTAAATTTAGCCGACCAATACAGTGACCGATACCGATACTTATCTTAGTGTATCTCCGATACGATACGATACGATACCCCCGATACATATCTTAAATTTAGCCGACCAATAACGATACGTTAATCACGGTGACATTGACCACAATCCACACCTAGGATGACTCCAAAAACATCAAACATACCAAGAAACAAGGGTTTGATCCACTATGTGAAGAAGGGAAGGAGGGAGATGGCACCACGCTTTTCATGGAAGTCTTCGTTTTTCGGTTGCACAGGATCACAATGAGAGAGATGTATCAGGGAAAAACTTGGGTTTTGTTTCTCTTCCAAATTGTTTCTGGAACAAAGAAACAATTTTGATACACCATAATATGATCAGTCAATCAGAGAAAGATATGTGTCAGGGGAAACCAAGACGACGAGGAAATTGCCGACATTCTTGGTCGGCGCAAAAGCCTCCAACCACCGATGATGGGAGCATTAAATACTCCTGGTCAGTCCCGTGCTTCCCGACCACAGCTAGCTGGTCTGGAGACACCATACACAAATAGCCCCACGCATTGGAGCTAACATCTCATATGGCCTTTGACCAAAGTATGGTCGTCTTCGGCCAAACAGGTATGGTCGTCTCCATTCATACCGACTAAAAGGTAGCAACCTCCATCAATAGAAAGATTGATTGGTCTGCACCATCTACCTATCCCGTAGATGCCCATCTGTGCCAATCACATACCCCGCTAAAGGGACCTGTCCTCACCTACCGCGTGTTACCTAGATTCTATGCAATATAGAATGATGACATCCATAACCGTCTGAACCTAATCATGGTTAATATACCACACCATGGTCAGATTAACGGTTATTAGACCTAGATTCAGCTATGGTCAGGTTAACCATTATAAGATCCACCACCTTAACCAAGGCAAGGACCCGTCCACCAATTGTTGTTCATTCTCCACCGCTGGATCCCATCCAACCTCACCTCCATCTCCATCTTATTGCTGATTTTCCGGTGGCGGTGGTGGATCCGAAGGGTGCGTTGGGGCTTTCTTCGCGTACATTTTCATCCCCTTGGGCTTATGCAACTTAGAGACACTCTGATGGCTTCTCGTTCGTTTCCACGGATGGTGCCAATTGTTACTACATATTTCCTGCTTGGTGAAGACATGCAATAATCAGATAAGAAACTGGCCAGTAGTGTTGCTCCGGGAAGGATGCTCTGGTGCCAAAGATAGTAATAGGGTTGAGGGAGGAAGAAAGAGATGCAGAGCTTTGAGTGTTCCAAGTGTCTTACACTTAATTTCGCTAACTTATTCTTATATAGTGGTCGGCCCCGCCGCTCATTTGATTGCTAGTCTTTTTCCTTGCTGATGTGGATTCAAACGCCATTGGTGTACAAGTCTTTGTCTAAGCTAAGGTGGCAGATCTCATAACGGTTAACCTGACTATAGTTGAATCCAAGTCTAATAACAGTTAACCTAACCATGGTGGGGTTTATTGGCCATGATTAGGTTCAGACGGTTACGGATGTCATTATCCTATGGTTAACCATGGAATCTAGGAAACACGCGGTAGGTGGGGACATGTCCCTTTAGCGGGACACGTGGTTGGCACAGATGAGAATCTACAAGATAGGTAGATGAAACCGACCTATCAATCTTTCTGTTGATGGAGGTTACTACCTTCTGGTCGTTATGAATGAAGATGACCAAACTTTGCTCAAGGGCCATACAAGATGTCAGCTCCGATCGCATGGGGTAATGTAGGAATAGATTTGGACAACCAAACTAGACCCAAGACTGCAAGAACTTTTAAACTAAGAACAACCAAGAATAGCCAAAGTAAGGCAGCAATATAACAGATCAGAATTAAGGAAGAAACAGATTTTTGTAAATCAGAATTTTGAACCCAGAAACTGGAATTTATGAGTTCAGGCTATAAACCAGATGAAAGCCTAACTCAGATATAGGAATAGGGTTCTAACAGATCATAAATCAGAATTTTATCTACAGAAACAGAAGAGGACAGAACTTCCAAAGACCAGAATTTTAAGAAGAAATAATTTTCTGCAACTGAATAATAACTAGGATTTAAGGGATTAAATTCCCAGCTAATGAGACCAATTCAGTGAAGAATAAACCAGCAACCAAACAACAATATTCAGAACAACTCAGATCATTATTCTGGGCAGAAATAAGAATAAGCCAGAATAGGAGAAATCTGGGTTTCCTAAAACCAGAATTACAGAGAGATCAGATCACTTACCTGAGATGGCTGAAGAAGAATAGTAACAATAAGAGGAAGAATAAAACACTTGAAAGGAACCTCTTGGGCTTCACACCGCAAAGAGTCAATTGGATCAAACACCAATTCCTTCAGCCTTGATCAAACACAAGATAACTCTTCATGAAGAAGACAATAGCAACAACCATTAATTTTTTTTTCAGAAGCATTCTAGGCTTTTAGGAGCCTCCTCTTCTTTATTTATAATGTTAATGGGGGGAGGGAATTACAAAATAGAAGGTTCCTTAAAAAGGAAACCAAATATTTTCCTAATTCAATAGTTACTAAAAGCTGAAATTAGAAACTAGTTGAAAAAGGAAATTAACTACTAATGACTTGACTCAATTAATAACTTGACACCTAAGGAAACAAATATCACTCAAATCAAGCCCAACTAAAAAGGAAACTAAAGAAAATGGAAACTAACTAGTAATCCCGTACTCAATCTTAGAGCCCCCCTTTTAGACCCATAAAAGTGGTCTATTACACTCAAAACACATAGGATCAAAGGCCTAACATGTATGGAACCCAACCTTAGGCTTATTCCTAATAAAACAAGCCTATTTTGGTAATTAATCTGCATCATGGGGCTATTTGAGTATGGTGTCTCCAGGCCAGCTAGGTGTGGTTGGGAAGCACAAAACCGATCAAGAGTATTCGATGCTCCCATCATCGGTGGTTGGGAGCTTTCGCACAAATCAGGAATGGTCGGCAATTTTCTCGTCGTCTTGGCTTTCCTGACACATGTCTTCTCTAGTTGGCTGACCAGATTATGGTATATCAAATTTCATTGTTGTTTCTTTGTTTCTCAAATTTTATGTTCTGATGTCCGGTTCTTTCTGCCAGAACAGAAAAACGAACCGGTGTTGCTAAATATGTTTCTGTCCTATTTCTATTCCCGAGGAACAGAAAACAATAGAAACACACCACAGGAACATTACCATATGCAGCCTAAGTGAATTGTAGGAATCAAGTGCTCATTGGCCAAATTATTAGAAGGGTTCCTTGGAAAATAGAATGTCTCAGGTAATGACAGACAGTAACATATTTGTCTTGATGGGGTTAAAAAGAAGGATGCTGGGAAGAAGAACCATAGATATGTTAACCGTTGATGTACATTATTGTCTGCCCTTCCTAACAGCTCAAGCTTTGGGGATAAACGGTTATAACATGGTATATCAAAGCAAGGAGGTCAGGTTGTTCAATCTCTGGTATGTCTGAGGGGTTTGTGTTGTGTGTTGTTGTGCCCCTATGCTTTGTACCCTCAGTGCCACGTAATAGTGCCACCACATGTTGGTGTCACATGCAAAGCAGTGTGTGTGGGGGGGCCTGCATGTGTGGAGGGTCTTGATATACATTATTGTGTGCCCTTCCTAACAGCTCGAGCTTTTGGATAAGTTGTAACAATAACAAAGATAGATTCTAAGATATAATGAAAGAACAAAATTGTTGATGGGCCAAAATTTTAATTTACTTGATTGAATTTTAGTATATAACCAGTGTTGCCAATTTTAGTGAGTATAGTTGTGAAAATGTAATTTCAAAACCTGACAGGCATCTTTTGCACATCTTTCTACAGGCAAATAGTGGACCAAATACTAATGGATGTCAGGTACTATCATACTATCTCTACTCATTTTCTAATTTGTCTGTTGTTGTACTCTGGTCCTGTATGTTTCATTTCAGATGCTAAGGATAAGCTAAATCATGCTTCATCTTATATATTTGATTTTAGTTAACTTGGAGATCATAAAAGCCATGAGGTTGCGATTTTTGGTACTGGCCAAAGATTTAGGTCTGTTTGGACACGTTCAAAAATGAGGGCCAGTTTGTGCTCTGATAATCTGAAAAATATGTCAGTTGGAGTCCCTGTATGATACGTTTGATCAATCATAATTTTGGGAAATAACTTTTGTAACATTCATAAAACCTATTAAGGAAACTGTCTTAGAGCGAATTTCCTCACATCAGTTTCTGGATTCCCCTCCAGTTAATTACAAGTTAAGTGAATCCAACTTGCACGAAAAAGGGGGGATAAAACTCATAACTTGAGCCTTGATGCCATTAATATCTGTCTTGGTTCTGCACCAAAATGGCTGTGTACTCATAGCAGGTTTCTGGGAAATGATATTTTCCTGGGCTCACGTGTTTTAAATTATTTTCTCAGGTTCCATTTGTTTCAATAGGAGAGAATTCCTGGAAAATCATTTTATTTTTATTTCATTGCTATTTATTTAAATTTTTATTTGTACATGACAAGGAAGCGTATTTGACTGTGGTTTAGAGAGGAATCCAGCCATATGATGTGGGAAGTATCCACAATGGGTGGCAGCGATTATATCATTGATCAAGGTGCCATCATTTTTTTTTTTCTCTTGCGGTTTATCTTGGCTAACCAAGCTGTTTAATAAGATTACGAATAAAAGCAAAATTCCAGATGAATGGAAGAAAATTATTTTGGTTCCAATTTATAAAAATAGAAGTGATAATCAGAGCTAAAATAACTATAGATGCATAAAACTAATGAGTCATATTATGAAATTATGTGACAGCGCCTGAGATAAGAAACTACTATTACGGAAAACCCATTTGGTTTTATGCCCAGAAGATCCAAGATAGAAGCTCTATACTTGGGAGGCTCATGGAAGGACTTAGAGATTGCAATAAGGATTTCCTTTTTTTTTTTTTTTTTACATAGGAAAAGCTGATGATAGAGTCCCTAGAGAGTTAATCTAGCAAGTACTAGTAAAGAGAAGTGTTTCGAGTAAATATGTGGACGTAATGACAAATATGTATAATGGTGAGGTGACAGTGTAAGAACTGTCGAGGATCAAGGTAGTGAATTCCCAATTTCAGTTGGGTTACAAGTTTACAACAAAGATCAGCTTTAAGCCTTTATTTGTTTGCACTAGTGATGCAGATCAATTCTTAGACTTGAAGTATAGTCAAAGAATCCTACAAGGCCTGGTCTGCATGCCACCTAAAGTGGCCAGACCTTTGAACTGTCAAGCCAACCAGCCTTGGCTGGGCCCTGGGAGATACTAGTTCTCCCAAAACCAGAATTGAGCTGCAAGCTGTGTTCTTCTAGTCAATGTTTTGTTTAGTCAAAATTCTTTCCATTTTATTATTAGTCCTTGTTTCCTTTTTATTGTTACTTTGTCAAAGATAGTTGACTTAATTGCTTGGGGAATTAGTCTCAGTTTTTTCCTTGTAAGAGACTTTCCTTTTTGTTTCTTTCCATTTTGGTTCTAGCAATTAGCACTATATATGTAATAGACTTATTGGGTCCTGCCCACGATTTATGAATGAAGAAAACTCTCTGCTTTGTGCAATGTGTTCTAGTGAGAGACTGAGGTGAGAGACCTTGGCTGAGATAGCCATTATCCCATTACCCTCTTCTCCCAATCGATACCTACTCTTCCCTATTTCTGAGTTTGCAATTTTTTGCATCGAAGTCCCAACCGAGTACTCTTTGATGACTGCTGATCATCACCATCGGTCCACCAATAGGACTTAAGTTGCTGCTGCCATCGTAGTGCATTGAAGGGGAGATCTCCACACCTGTGGCTCCCAGTTTTGAGGTTTTCTTCTGAAAACTTCAAGCTTCCCCAACCCTTAGGCTGTTAATCCTGCACTTTTCGGTGTTTATTCCCCATCCCTAGACCCCCACTCGAGGGTTTGGGCTTGATCTGAGGCTTGCTGAGTGTTCTGCCAGAAATCTCCACTTTAATGCCCTGAATCAAGAACTCGGGTAACTCTGTATCAGACCAGTAGAGACTTGAGGTTTGGAGAATCTATTTACCCCATTAGGACCTGAACTCGATGGGAGTTTGAGGCCCATCAGGTGGTTTTTTGTTAGTGTTCTGTTTACCTTCAATCTTCTGGGTTTTAACCCAGTTTTATGTCCTGCGATAGAGGGTATTGTGCTGCCGCTTGTTATCACTTTTGGGGTGAGTTTGTTCTCTATTCTGTTTAAGTGTTATTGGAGGTTCTAAGGGTTGTTACAGCTTACTGATATCTACTGTTGGGCTCATATTAATATACTGTTATAGGTCTGAAAACAGTACTTGTTTGGAGGTAGTTTGTGATCCTATCTAGGGTTAGGTTAGTTGAGTACTAGACTTACATTAGCTTATCATGGATGATTTAACCAGAGACATTCAAATTTCAACAGTAGGTTCTTTGGTGTATGCTTTTTTCTGATGGTATTATTTTGTTGAGACAAAAGCAGGAATTAATGCTAAGTTGGAGCTACGGAGATCAACCTTTGAATCAAAAGGTTTTAAAATAAGTAGAACAAAGACGAAATAGATTATGTGCAACTCTAGTTACACTATGACGGATTATGAGGTGATGAAAATTGATGAGAGAGATTTTACGAAGTGATCATTTTAGGTATCTAGGATCAATCATAAATAAAGAAGGTGATACAGAGGATGTTTCATGGAGAATTAAAACAGGATGGATGAAGTGGAGAGGTGCGTCCAAAGTGTTGTGTAATCGACGCATTCTTTTAAATTTGAAGGAAAATGTTGTAGGACAGACATATGACCAGCAATGATGTATGTGTGGAATGTTGGACATTTAAGAAGCATCTTATAGATGAACTCAGTGTTGATGAGCTGAGGATGTTGAAATGAATGTGTGGCAAAACCAGGAAGGATAAAGTAAGGATTGATCATATTAGAGCTGATCTGGAAGTAGCTACAAGAAAGTTGTTCAAGGTGGCATGTTCAACAAAGGCCTCTTGGATGCTTTAGTATGGAAGAGTGATTTGATTGAGATTGAAGGAACTAGAAGAGCCATGGGCAGACCTAAAATGACTCAAAGGAGAAGTGAGGAAAGACATGCGTAGCTTTGGCCTTGTATCAAGTATGACCTCAAACAGAGCTAATTGGAAGGATCTATGTAGCGAACCCCATTTAGTTGGGATAAGGCTGAGTTATTGTTGCTGTAGAATAAATTGAAAGTTGTTTTTGAATCTTTTATTGCATTTCAGTGAAACATTTCTTCTTCTTCTTCTTTTTCCTCCTTTTTTCATATTTATACATTTTTTTTTTTTCTAAGGCAATTCGTATTAAGTATTCTGTTGAATCATTGGAGCCTTAAGCCAAGTCACATGGAAGTTAATATTGGCAATTTTTGTGCATTTTATCTTGAAGAGGAGATATAGTCTTGATTTCCTGTAGTTTGACCTAATTTTCATTATTTTATTTCACAATGTTTTTTGTCATTCTAATCCAAATAAAATCCTTTGTGTTGTAGTTCTTCATTACTTGTGCAAAATGCGATTGGCTTGACAACAAGCATGTCGTCTTTGGGGTATGCTCTTAAAGCACCATAATTTTCTGGTTTAATCTCCTTTCTTGCATCTCCTTTCCCATTTTTGTCTTTGGAGTAGTACTTTTGGTTGTTACTTCTTAATGATTCATTGATTTCTTGTAGAGAGTGGTTGGAGATGGTCTCTTGGTCGTCAGGAAGATAGAGAATGTGGCCACTGGACCCAACAACCGGCCTAAACTTGCCTGTGTTGTAGCAGAATGTGGAGAAATGTAGAGTCCTGAACTCCTGATACCTTAACAATGGTGTAATACCTTTGTTTCTCTCTTTTCTTTTCCTTTTTCTTTTTCTTCTTTTTTTTTTTTTTTTAATATCAAAAGAAGTGAAAAAGACTTCTTTGTAAAATATTTATCTACATTGACTGTTTTTCTGATAAATATATCCTGTTGAAGGAATGGTTTCACAATCTTTCTTAAAACGATGGTGGTTTGATTTTCCTTTTTCGGATCCCTTGACAACTGTGTAAGACTATTTTTTTCAGCAAAAAAAAGAATAGGGAACTGTATAAAATATGGGAGAAAGAACACTACCCATCCTCCCCTGGTTTCTGGCCGGGGGTGGCAGGGGAATCTCTTCACAGCCCTCTCGAAACCAGGGGCTGTATCTGTTCGTGTGTTTTGTTTGAGAGCTGCCCTTGCACAATAGACAAAGGGGGTGCACAATGATCACCATGCCTCTCCTTGGGGTGTGAGCTCTCGTGTCTAGGTGCATGGATCGCTCTCAAACAGAAAACAGTATACCCATTTTTAATAGCAGAAAAAGAACTTTGTCTTGGAGCACGGCTTACACTAGTACTCTCATGCGTCTATCTTTCTCTTTACATATAAAAAGACCTCTTTGCCTCTTATTTGTGGAAGGAGAGAAATAGACACAAGGAGCACTGGCAGAGGCCACATACCCAGAAAGAGAACCACTTCCCTTTTAATAATTATTGTATTTATTTCTTAAAATTGTACTTATTCACATGCCTCTTCTATTCTTAGGACTATTCGATTTGGTGGAGATGCATTGTTAAAAAAAAAAAAAATTGGTAGATGATGTGTAGTGGATCTAGCTGAAGTGATTCATTCGTGGTTGTCAGCTTGTGTGGTTGTTCTAATAGTATATCTTCTTTGATTAATTCAATATTCAAAGTCATAAAAAAAAAATTTTAAAAAAAAATAATAATAATAATAATAATAATAAAATTAACATCCAAAGACACTTAGAGAATGAGAATACATCTCTTAATAGTCACTTTTATGCTCTCGTCAAAACATCTGTACATTACGCCAAATTTCATCTTAATCAAACAGAGCTAGATGACCTTATAGCTTAAATAGAGTTTCACGTAAAGCAAGTTTTGAATTGGTAGCAAAGGGTCCATGTGGGCTTTGTTGAAAATCCAAAATGAAAAATCATATTTATATTATAATATAATATCAAAATAATATTATTTAATTAGCCTTTTGTGGGCAATCATTACTAATATTTGATAAACAATTTTACATCTCTTTGCTACCCAAAAAGAGTTTAAAACTCCCACATTAGATAGACATGAAACAATAGAAAGAATTTACTAGGAGGAAAAAACAATAAAAGGGAGACAACCTTTATAAATAGGGAAAAAGATCCTCTCCAACATGCAGATGTGTGTCCAAGTTATCCCAGTTGTTGGATGGATAGGAGGTAAATGGTTGACGACCGAGTAGCTGGAGAGATAGGGTGGTCTATGGACTGTGTGGGATGGAGTTGGAGTGATTACCTACAAAAGAGAGGATCTAAGTTCGCTTAGTACCACCTCTTCGAAAATATAATTTTCTTGGGTGAAGTTTCCCATAATGCTACAGTACAATTTTCCTCTTACATGGGGTTCTTTATTATTTTTTTCTCAATCTCATATGAACAACACTGTTCTCTACATCATCATGGGTGTAGCGTGCAAATTCCCCCCACATTGGCGTCGTAGGGACCCTTTCCCTTTTTTCTCCCCAGGTAAATTGCACATGAGACCCCTTTAGGTATTTGACGATTTGCTATGGGGAAAAAAATGCAGAACACACACTATATCAAATTATAGATTAGCATTAATTAGTCTAAGCATCCAATGACAAAAAAGTCTCAATTTTTGAATTGACAATATGTAGAACCAAGTGAGAGGAGATAAGCCACCTAAGAACAATAAGTGGGCCATAATTTGGTAAGAAATCACATAAGAGTATTATTAATTGAAAATTCAGATGGATTATGTTTCCTTCACATCTTGCCACTAAGTGACATAAGACTCCTTTGCATGTGCTGTGGAGTAAGTAGTAGGAGATGTAGGGTAGACCTCTTAAATCCTTAGCTTGTTCTTTGAAATGTAGGGAAGAAACTTTTAAATATCCTTAACCAAGCGTTCTTTATTTGTCCCAAATCCCAATTATGTGTGGACATGACTACTCATTAACTGAGGATCTCTGAGCCAGAAACCAATCTTATGAGAATTGAGTCTAAACCACTTTAATTCATAGCCTTTGTCTACTTCTTTTGGAACCCTATTGTCATTTCGTTTTCATTATGTTTCCTTCGGTTTCTTTGTAAATGTCATCAAAGAAAATTAGCAAACATATAGTATGATTAATGGGAGGATGAAATTTCCATAATCTGATGTAAGAATGTGATATCAAGTTAGTTTTCTCCTTTAAGTTGGCTCATGTTGACTTTTTTTTTTTTTGGTTGGTGAGGGGGGCCGGGAAGGGTTCTAAGATCGGCAGCATGGCCCTTATAGGGCTAATGGGAATGCACATGAAAACATCAACATGGGTGAGATTTTTATCTTTAATGAAGAGGTGTAAGAGCATCTTTAGCACACGAAAGGGGGAGGGCACAATGCTCTTTTCGTGTCCACTCAGTCTAGGTATTGTCTGCTTTGGACCAGCATGGATCTTTTTTCCCATGCAACACAGACTGGTAGGAATCTTTTTCCATATATATATATATATATATATATCATACTATCATACTACTATATAAAAGTACGTACTCCCTGTTTTTGTTATATTTTTTTAAAATGACAAAAGAACCATTTACATCTACCAAAAAATATTCCAAAATAACCAAAAAACACCGAAAAAAATCCCTGAATGACCAAAAACCCCTCAAAATGGAATATGAAACAAATATCATAATAAATTCTCTATAATTCTTTCTCTCTCTCTCTCTCTCTCTCTCTCTCTCTCTCTCTCTCTCTCTCTCTCTCTCTCTCTCTCTCTCTCTCTCTCTCTCTAAACGTAGAGGAGAAAGGGGGAGAGTGGAGTATTAAAAAAATATATAATTATAATTATTAAGTATTAAAAGGGCATATAATTATAAACCCTAAACCCACTCATCCTCTCACCCCTAAAAATGGAAGATAAATCAAATAATAATAATAAACTTTATAATTCTTACTCTCTCCCTCTCTAAACGTGGAGGAGAAAGGGGGAGAGTAGAGTATTAAAAATGCATAAAATTATAATTATTATTAAGTATTAAAAAGGCATATAATTATAAACCCTAAACCCACTGATCCTCTCACCCCTCAAAATGAAATATAAAACAAATAATAATAAACTATATAATTCTTACTCTCTTTCTCTAAATGTGGAGGAAAAAGGGAGAGAGTGGAGAGAGACATAAAGAGAATTATGGAGAATGGGGATGGAATGAACAATTATGGAGAGAGATATACAAAAAAAAAAAAAAAATTAATAATAATAAACTCTCCATAATTCTCTATTTCTCTCTCTAAACGTGTAGGATAAAGGAGAGAGTAATAATTAATTATAATTATTAAATAATTAAATACTAAAAAGGATTAAAAAATGCATATAATATTCCTCCTTAAATCTCTCTCTCTCTCTCTCTCTCTCTCTCTCGTCTCTCCTACTCCTCTCTCTTCTCATCTACAATATCCTCTCCTCGGTCATCTCTCTCTCTCTCTCTCTCTCTCATCCTCTTTGAAAAAAAAAAGTGGAGCACAATGGAGAGAGATTCTCCATAGAGAGAATTATAAATAATTATGGAATTATTAAAAAGGCAAATATAGAGAGAGATATACCATAAAAAAAAAATAAAAAAAAAACCACTCCTAAAATCTCTCATTCCATCCCTTACAAAATCTAAACGTGGAGGAAAGGGGTATCTTCTCTCTATAATTCTCTTTCTCTCACTCACTCTCTCTAAACATGGAGGAGAAATGGGTATCATTAATTATAATTATTACATATTAAAGGGATAAAAAAATACGCACAAAATTATGGAGAGATTTATTGCATAAAAAGGGTATCTTTCAATGATCTTTCATCGACTTTAAATGTTTTTACTGCATGGAATTCTTTCTTATATATACATAGAGAAGACAAAAAAATCAATTACAACATCTCAGGATTTTTCAATTTTTGTCTCTTACAACAATAGCTCATAATATTTGCACTCAATCTTTCTCTTGTCATATTTATTAGTAAAAAAACTCTTCCCTCTCCTTCATTAGGAAATAGAATCTCCCCCCCCCCCAAGTATTTATTACGTCTCTTATCTTATTTATTAGTAAATAAAATCTTTCATCTTCTCTCCCCTTTATTAGGTAACAAAATCAGAGAGTTGTGTCTCCTCTTTGGTCTTCTCTCCCAAAGCCCACAATCTGCTCTAAGAGAGCTCCAAGAACTCCCTTTTCTCTGTTATTTTTTTGGCTCCAAGTAAGCTATTGTAAGGTTTCTTATAAAGTTCTTTAGCTTTTCTTTTCCTATCCAATTATTTAATTTAAGGTATTCATCTTCGTTCCTTGATCCTATAATGCACTTCTTATCTTCTAAAATTTGTTCGTTTGTTTGTTTTTTTTTTTTTTAATCTCAATTTTTTTTTTAATCCATACTTTTAAAATGTTCGATTTTCTTCTTTCATTTATGGGTTTATCGTATCTAATGTTGGGTTAACCCTCTAACTTGTCTCAGGTATGAAAGGACCTCAGGGCTTCATAATCCTCGATCGATTGAAGAAGTCTTTAAGGATTTCAAATGAAGGCACGCTGGGACAATCAAGGCTCTCACCACTGGTTGGGTTTTGTTTCGTTGCTTCTCTCATTCTTATTTTGAGGATTTTTTGCTCCGTAGGTTTTGATGTTTATATTGTTGTTTTTCGTTTGCAGATGTTGAGAAATTCTTTCAATAATGTGATCCTCGTGAATTCTGTTTCTTATATGGGATTGGCGGGGTTTTGGTTTTAAAAAAGTAATAGTGACTACGGTATTAATTTGGTTTATGAATCCTGTTGAATTATATATTTTGAGTATTTGAGGGTTGCAATTACTAAGGTTTCACTTTAGAGTTGGTTGGATCTCAGATTCAAAGATATCTCCAATTCTATCCCTTACTTTATTTTCATGCAATCCGACCAACTCTTACTTCTCTTTGATTCCTAAGTTCTCAACAGCCACCGCTTAATTGGAGATTCAATTGAGCACGTAAGACTTACATTAGACGCTCTAATAATTTCTAATGGACAAACTTTTTATACTGGATGCATGTGATTGCCTCTAGATCTGTCTGAAAAAAGAAATGGCTAAAAAGGGAATCTTTCAACATTAGATCTCTGTAACAAAGTGACTCCAAATTATCAAGTAAAAGAATCTATGAAAGAAAGAGTTGAGACTATCAAGCAAACCATTAATATCAAGAATTAATATGTTTTACAAATCTTTCAATCATGTTCAATTGATTTTCTATTTTTTTGATATGCTCTCTTACATGAAAGCATTACATTGTTGTTTTTATGAACTTTATAAAAAAATCATTTTTGATTACACAATGATGAAATTGGTGATTGTGATTGCATTATCGTTAACAAGCTTCTGAATTCCATATTTCTATGGTTGTAACCAAGGCTATAGAAATAGCTTAAAAAGAAAGTGCGTCAATGTCGTTCCCTCTTCAGAGACTCTAAGATTGTTTTCATCCACATTCAAGATTCATAAACTAAAGAACCCATCCTCGATAGCTTGTAACTAAATCTCTTAGAGTGAGAGACAGAGAGACATTTTACTAAAAGGAGGCTTCTCTCTTACCATTGATTGTCTAAAAATATGTTGTAATTGTCTATCATTATTTGAATGTTAGAAATACATCTTTCTCTCTCTCAGCCACGTGCATTTGCACGTGTCATTTTACTAGTATATATATATATATATATATATATATGGGTTGGGTTGGGTTGGGTTGGGTTGGGTTGGGTTGGGCTGGGCTGGGCTGGGCTGGGCTGGGTTGGGCTGGGCTCAACCATGGATTTAGTTATCGATATTGGTATTAGTCTTGGATGATATCGATACAACACCAATCCTGGATTGATTACTTTTACCCTTACATTTAAAAAAAAAACATTTTTATATGATTTTACCCTTGATATCGATATGATATCCGATCTCGCATCGTTTAGGTATTGATATCAGTCTCAGCCAATATCAGCACGAGACAGCCAATGCAATACCGATACCCAAATCCATATACTTAACTCAATACCTCAGCCTAGATCATGTCAAGAAATCTCAACCCTAACCCACCCTCTGGACTGAAAAACCCAACTCAAGACTTACCGGGCTTGGACCGGATTATAGGCCGGTTTAGGTTTCAGAGTCAAACTTGCACCCTAATTGCCACCTAAAGTTTTGTGGCGTGCTAAGATTATTTTTCTTGTCACGGACACCATCCTCTCATCATGTGACAAGTTTCATCTGCTAATGGTTTTATTTATTATTAACTCTTAAAGACCAAATAGATCGACAACCACAAAGAAGTTTGCTTTAAGTGCTTTTTCATAGTTTGACCTTTTCATGTTTATCACATGGCAAGTTTGGGACTTTTATAACACTTTCCTTATACTTGTGGATCAATTGTGAACTAGCAGTGACATTTTTTAGAATTTTATAAATCTTGAAGAAGTAAGAAAGCTAAAAGTAAATTTAATATAGGGCTTCTTCTCGATACCATAAGCCAGCTTAGTATGTTAAAAATGTATGTCCAATAAAATTAAAATATTTAAAATTTTTAAGGCTTGAAATATAAGAAACTTAGAGATCCACTTGAGAATGAAATTTAGCTATTGCTTGGGTTGCAGTCAAATAACTACAACCCATGTGATAGTCAAAGAAATAAAATCTAAAAGGGTATTTTGAAAAATACTATAACCTATAAGGGTATTTGTAAACCTTACAAGGAAGTGAATTATTTTATTTTTGTGACTGCCAGGAAGGGGTTGTAGCTACTCGAGTGCAACCCTGGTAGCAACCAAAATTTTTTCCTTGAGGTGAGCTGGCTTTGTTGGATTTTTTTGAATTGATGTGGTAAAGATTCTATATTTCATATATTGATTGGTTGCATGTTTTTAAAGAGCCCCTTAAACTAGATATCTTACGGCCAACCTAGAGCTTTTTTGTTGAAATAATACATTAAAATTTTTTTCTTTTATGGCATTTTTTTTATTTTTTTGGTGTTAAGAGAAATTAAAGATAAGAGAAGTGAATTTTTAAGAAGTGGTTTCTTTCTTTGGGGGGGGGGGGGGCGAGGGGGTGGTATGGTTCCTCCAGGTGTGCGAGGGTTAGTAAGAGCGTACAAAAAAACATCCACAAGGATGTCATTTTCTATTTCATGGAAATGGGTCGATCTTTGGAATAGGAGCCACACACACACAAATTTTTTTTTTTTTAATTTTTAAACCTAATAAAGGAAATTTTAGCAATCATTATTTAACATGACTGTATAAAGTATTTGAAGGAAGAAAAAATGCTACTCTCTCGTAACCCAAGTGGGTAACGCAGTTGGTGAGCAACGAACTTGGTACGAGCCATAAACTCGGACGTCCTAAATTCAACTCCCACTAGGCATACCTTGGGCCACTCACACGAGGGTGTTTAGTGCTCTTCACTGCTTTCAGTGAAAGTTGAATGGTTCTCATTCAACCACGGTATGACCCAGTCCATGCTCACACACAGTCACACACTTTCCCATTGGCCATGCTTGTTGACGTGCATGCGAGTATGCAGATAGTGTTCTCCTACCCTTATCTAAATTTCTAATCATATATGGTAATGATGTTTTCTAAATGTGATTTTTATTTTACTTTTCAAATCTTATGGATTTAGATATAAAGTAAAGTAAGTTTTTATAATTAAATATAAAATGATTTGGAGTTAATGATATAATTATGTATAGTAATGATTACAAATTATTTATTTATTTATTTTGAAATTTAACAAATTTGGTTAAACCAGTTTTTACTGATCAGCTTTTCCCTATATGAATTTATTTTAAAAAATCCCCAAAAAAGAAAAAAATAAATAAGTGAAAAATGGGCCCCAAACTCAAATAAAACAAATCTCTTATTTAAACCCCGCCTAAACCCCTACTTAATCATACTCCTTATGAATCACTCTCAACTCTGAAACTTTAAAAAAAGCTCTCTCTCTCTCTCTCTCTCTCTCTCTCTCTCGTGTGTTTGCAGGAAAAACAAAGCCGGGGAGCCCCTTGTTTCTCTCTCTTCGTCTCCGGATTTCTAGGGTTTTGGGTTTTGATGACCTTGTACAACCAGATCTCTCATGGCGGAGACCCACATTACCAATGGAGAAGCTGTGTCTAGTAATGAGTCTGCTAAGCCGACGTTTTTTACCACATCGGCATCCTTTAAGACTAAGAAGAAGAGTTCGATCGCTCGTTCCGGTTCTGAAGTGGATGATTTCATTAATCTCTTGCACGGCTCTGATCCAGTCAGGGTTGAGCTCAATCGGCTAGAAAATGAGGTTAGAGGTGAGGAATTCATATTCCTTTTATCCTTGTTGGGTGATCGGGTTTTCTACTTGTTTGGTTCTGTTTATTGTGTTTTAATTTTGTAATTAGAAACAAATTTGTCTTTTTTCAGTTTTTAGTAGTAGTCTCTGTCAGTGGGCTGACGTTGAAATTTTGGATTTTTTGTTAAAATGTTGATATTTGTGAGTTGATACACTAGAAATGGATCTGTTTTTCTAATTTGTGTACAGAAGAGTGCATCTTAATAGGGGTGTCTGAGTGCATTTTGGGGTTTTCTTCAGGGAGTTTCTATGCAAATAGTTTATGTTGCTCTGCAACTTTTTTGATATTCATACATTTATTCATCTTTTTAAAGTTCTTATTTAGTTTGTTATGCCCTTTTATCTCCCTTTTTTTTTTTTTTTTGGAGTTCTTTTAGTGCCTTGTTGTTTTCTTTTGTTTCTTAGCGTCATTATACTTTTTTATGTGTTTTGAGGAAATTCATGTTTGCTTTTGGAACTTTTGTGAAGTAGTATTAAATCTTTGATTCCATTTTAAAGGAATCGTAGAAACAACTGTTTAATTCTTAGTTGGAAAGATCTCAATGTTGATCAGTCCCTGCATGCCTGAAATGGTATATAGAAACTTGAGTACTCGGGTACAGATTGAATTTTGTTTCCTGGGACAAAATTTTCATGCGTCTCTTCTTTTAAGATTCAAAAGCTTCACAGAGCGAAAAAAACGGGTTAGTTATAGTTCCTCTTTGCTGGTTTTCTGAATTCATTCTTTGTTGGAATTTTTCCTGAATTCTTTGCTTGTACGTATTGGCTCCGTATATTTGGCGACAAATGGGCAGTTGAAAAGCCATCTGTTTATACTCCCATTGATTATGGTTATTTTTGGCATATTCACAGATAAGGATAGGGAATTGGGAGATGCGCAGGCAGAAATTAAGGCATTGAGGTACTCTGAACGCCTCAAAGAAAAGGCTGTTGAAGAGGTAGGTAAATTCACATGAGGTTTTGGATTTTTGATTATAAGAAAATTGATGGAATTTTCAAATTTATTTTATTCCTTTTCTAGAGGGTATGAGTATAAGCTCATTTATCTTCTTTGAAATCTGAAACAAATTATTTTGGGGTTGAAGAATCTGAAACCATTTTTATCTTTCAAAAATTTACTCCATGAACCATCTCGAATTTCTAATGAGCGCTCATTGGATATTCAAAGAGGAATGGAAAACAATGTAACTGTTTCTATCAGTATGTCAAAGTCAGGTTCATACTTTCTTAACTGATTTTTGTGTATATTTTTAAAAGTGTAAAAATATAACCCTGTTGTAATGACATGATCAAGTGTTCCTTTTGTAATTTATTGAAGTGAGGCATCAAGCATCTTTCATTCTTCTTTGTTGCATGCATGCAAGGGTTTGAATGGCTTGTGCATGAGGTAGTTATATGTGTAAGGTGCATGCGTGGTATTTGTGAGGGTTAGTTGCACTATGTAAGTTGTTTAACTCAGATTTAATATCTCCAGAAAAAGGAACAACTAGTATGGAAAATAGCTAGTGAAACCAAAAATAATAAGTGGGGAATGAAATTAGTAGCTGAGGAAACAAAGTAAGAATAAGGAATATAAATAGAAACTAGATCATGTAAGTTACTGCCGCGGGTCACCACAAGAGAAGACAAAGAACTACTGCTAGTAAGGATTCGAGGGACTGATATGATGGTTGTTCCTGCCCTAGAATGAATTCTGAAACTGAGAACAAGGCAACAAGGAAACAATGAAACATAATAGCAAGTCAAATTCCAAAAAGAAAGGAAAACAAAACTGATATGCACATGGTGCAAGTAATGGAGAAATCTGACCTTAGAAGAAGATAAAAAGTTAGAAGGAGAGAAGGTAAAAGATAGAAGGAGAAGGATATGAAGTAGGTGTCACGCCTAGAACTTGACTAGCATCTTACCAATCCAGCATATCCCACCAAGCTACCTTGGCATCCCACTAAGGGCCTCACTGCTCTCCACAACAAAGGAGTTCTGAATTTCACAGAAATTAGTAAGCATAAGCTTACAATTGCGACCTAGTGGTCGAGGACGGACCTAAGCACATCAGTAAGGTTGCTACATTAGGTCGCGGGTTCGAGTTGGGAAACAGCCTCTCCACAAAGCGCGGTAAGGTTGTGTACATTATGACCCTCCCCAGACCCCACAGTGGCAGGAGCCTTGTGCATTGGGTGCACCCTTACTTTTTAAGCTTACAAATTGTTCAAAATTGTTGGTAGTAGGTATGATTCCCTACTTTTAATTTATAACTTCATGGAAATAAGAAAAAATGAGAAATCCCAATGTATGGTAGGTATAATCCCTTACAACTTTAAGTCGTTTTAAAATAGAAACTAACTACTTAATCCCGTATAGGAACTCTCATATTTGGGCTTATAGAATTGGCCCATTATAATAGTAACCCAAAAATATTAAGCCCATGACCCATATAACCCATTGGACATTCAAAATTAAGCATTCTTGGTCCAATTTGATGGCTTGTTTGCTGCTGGCCTTTTTGTTCTTTTGAATTACATCAACTAGTACTTTTTTTAGAATGTTAAGCTTCTATGACTAGATATCAACAAATTCCATTCATTACTTACATTGAAAATTATGATGACTTGTGGTTGTGGAATAATCTATATTGTTCAGAAATTTTGCTGCCATTCTTTGTCCAAAATCCATTATAATATGCTCTGTCATTAAATTGATTGCATGGAACGGGAAAGATAATAGTTGGAAAATAGAGTGGGTGAGTCTTTCCAGTTAGAATAATAAATTATATTTGATAATAATTATTTTAACCTTTTAGTTGGATGATCGCTCTGAATTTGATATTAACAATTGATAAGAATATGCTTAGAGGCTATGGAGGAAAGGAAGAAATACAGTAGTTTTATAGCTTCTACAAGTTTGATTTTGTTTATACCTTCCATGACTCTCTTTTAAAGAAATAAATAAATAAATAACAGAAACTTTACTGAGAAAGATCAAATTGGAGCATAAACCCACAATCATACTAGGCCTCAGCCATCCTTAACAAAAAGTGGAAAGGAGCCATAGAAAAATAATATAGTAGTTGTAAGTACCAAAACTAGTCTCTCAAGGGAAAAGTTCTAAGAAGGCCTGCTTGATCTCTCAACCATTTGCTTTGCGAACTGATTGGCCATGTCTTTTTCTTTCCTTGGCTTGCAATCTATTGAGCGGTTCACCTATGAAGCAGGAATTCTATGTTCATAACATGTGCAAATCACCATGGGTCAACCTTATTAGAAGACTTTCAAGCACTGATAATTGCTATCTCACCTTCCTGTTCCACCATAATATTACCAAGGCCCTTCCTTACGGCATAATCTAAACCCATCTGGATGGGAAAGAAATTCTGCTCTAACCGAATTCCCCACACCTATATGGCCCGACTAAGCCCCCAAAATAGTTCTGCTGCTTGACCTATTGACTCCTACATTGCTGGACCTGGGTTTTTGATTTGACCATCTAAGTTTTATATTCACCAAGACAAATAAATGTTTCAATTACCTTTCCAGGGAAAAAAAAGGGTAAATGACTGGACATCTTTGAAGAGTGGATTAGCCATTGCCAATGAACCAGGCTTACCGTAACCCTCTCAATGACCTTTATTTCTGAAGAGAACGTGTCCCAAAACAAATGGGCATTCTTCTTCATAACTCCATTATTTCAATCAAAACAATTAAGGTGGTAGCCCAGCAGCCCTTGCCAACTGAACATGGTATAAAAATAACGGCCTTAACCAAGAAAAGAGATGAACCATGTAACTAGAGGGAGTTAGTTTGACCTCTATAAAGTCAAAGACAGATAGTTGCCACACACTACACACACACACACCGTCACGTACAAGAAGGCTGGCTGCCAGGAAAGGAATGCTTACTCTTTTAAGTTAATATGGGAAAAAGATTGCTATAAATCCAGTGTAGTTTTCTTCACACACCCTTTCAAATCCCACTCGTGGACCCCACAGACTCTCTCCTCATTAAATTCCACCCCTACTTAACGATTCGATTTCCCACCCTCTTCATTGGTGGGAGACTGCACTCTGGTGTCATAGCAAACCCTCTTCCTTTACTTATTTATTTGCTAGAGATTTTATCTGTGGTATGTTAAGAAATTAGGTTTTATTTTTCTGGCATTGCATTGTTGAAATGTCGCTTCTTTCTCTTTTGGCCAATGTCACCAGCTGACTGATGAGCTGCAAAAGGTCGAGGAAAAGCTAAAGGCAACTGAAGTTCTTCTGGAAAACAAAGTACTTTATTTAGCTCTGCTTCCTGCGGGAGGTGTTTTCTATGCCTCTTTTTGTCTTTTTTTTTTTTTTCTTTAATTATTTTTTATATTAAGTTATCTGTATACTCTCTGTCTCTCTATATCTTGTTTTGTAGAACCTTGAGATTAAGAAAATAAATGAGGAGAAGAAAGCAGCTCTGGCTGCACAGTTTGCAGCTGAAGCCACGCTTAGGAGAGTCCATGCTGCCCAAAAGGATGATGAGATGCCTCCTATTGAAGCTATTATCACTCCACTGGAGGCAGAGCTAAAGCTGACTAGGCAGGAGGTATATATTAATTGTTCCGCAATCAGTTAATATCTTCTTACAAACATTTCCTCTGCATATTCATCAGCATCTTGGATGCCTGCTTTTTGAAATTATCTCAAGTTTAATTTGTGTCTGCATGTTAGCATCAGTGTGGTTTTGTTTCACTTAACTATCAGGAGTGATAAGCTTTTACTTTACCTGCAACTCATGTGGTTGGAACTGGTTCTTGGTTTACCAGGCAGCAAAGTTGCAGGAGGACAATAGAGCATTGGATCGCCTAACTAAATCGAAGGAAGCTGCTCTACTTGAGGCCGAGAGAACTGTTGAGATTGCTTTAGCAAAGGCATCCTTGGTTGATGATCTGCAAAACAAGAACCAAGAGCTAATGAAGCAGATTGAGATATGCCAGGTTTGTCTGTTTATTCAATCCCTTACTAAGTTCTTTTGGTTATGATCCATTTATGGTGATATTGGCATGGTACTAGACATTTACAAGTTGATTGCCAATTGATTGTGTTATCTGTGCTGCTCTTTTCTTCTCTTTTATCAGGAGGAGAACAAGATCCTGGACAAGATGCATAGGCAAAAGGTTGCAGAGGTCGAAAAGCTAAGCCAAACAGTCCGTGAACTTGAGGAAGCTGTTCTTGCTGGCGGTGCTGCTGCCAATGCTGTGCGTGATTATCAGAGGAAAGTGCAGGAGATGAATGTAATAATTTTTCTTCTAGTAGATGATTGTTATATAATACTCATTTCCGAAATAACAAATGTCTATCTTAAACAGACTTTCTCTGTTGGCTGTTGTTCTAATATCAAATCTTTGTTTAGGTGGAGAGGAAAACTCTTGACCGGGAATTAGCTCGTGCAAAGATCTCTGCAAATCGAGTTGCAACAGTAGTTGCAAATGAATGGAAAGATGCCAATGACAAAGTAATGCCTGTAAAGCAATGGCTTGAAGAAAGAAGATTTTTTCAGGCATGTTGTTTCACCTCTCTTTTTTTATTCCCTTTTCAACGCTGAAATATTCCTTCTCGTTTACCAATTTCTGTACCAAACTTAGAGATATAGTGGCAAAGCACAAGATCGTCTTATGCTTGTGGAACTTGAGAGAACTTGACATTGCTTGGAATATCTGTGCAGGGAGAAATGCAACAACTTCGAGACAAACTAGCAATAGCAGAACGTGCAGCAAAGTCAGAAGCCCAGTTGAAGGTGAGGGAATAAATATTTTCTGATGTTTTCCATAACTTCATTATTTAATATTTTAGCCTCATCTAAATGGATATCATCATTGATCGAGCTGAGTCTTAGGAGAAATACCAATTGCGTCTCAAAGTTATGGAAGAAGGATTGAAACAATCTTCTAATGGTAATGGTCGAACAACGTTAGAAGGAAGAAGTATAAGCAACGGGCGTTCCAGACGCCAATCTCTCGGTGGAGCAGAAATTCTTTCCAGATCGTCGCCTAATGGATTTTTGTCCAAAAAGTTGTCAAATTCACAGCTTGGTTCTTCACCTTCCAACAGTGCTAGTGCATTGTTGAAACATGCCAAATGTTCATCAAGATCATTTGATGGTGGTAGTAGGTCAGGGGAAAGAAGTAAACAAACATCAACTGGGGATAGGAAATGTTATGCACCTGACAAAGCCAGTGATGGGATACGAAGTAATGAAAGTACTGGAACATGTAAGGATACCTCAGATGCAGAACCAACTGACAACCCTAAAATTAGTGAAGATTATGTGTCTGGATTGTTGTATGATATGTTGCAAAAGGAGGTCATAACTTTGAGGAAAGCTTGCCATGAGAAGGATCAGAGTCTCAAGGACAAGGATGACGCTATTGAGGTTGGTTATTAAACTTACCTATCTTAAAATGCCATGATGTTCTGTTAATTTTTGTTACTCCAAACTCTACCAGATGCTAGCAAAAAAGGTCGAGACTTTGAATAAAGCAATGGAAGTTGAGGCCAAAAAAATGCGAAGAGAAGTAGCTGCTATGGAAAAGGAAGTTGCTGCCATGCGTGGTAACAAGGAGCATGATCCCAGGGCACGTCGCCCCAGTGCTTCTAGAGGGCCTATTACTAGCTCTCAATTACTTTCTACAAGGTAAAGTGCTTTATATCTGTAATTTTTTTTCATTAAGTCAAGTAGGTACAGTTGCTGCCAGTAATTTATCAGTTGTCTTCAAAATTACGAAGTTTCTCATATCTGCTATGTACGTTGGATCCATGAAGGAAGCGCCCACTATGAAGAACTATTTTATTGAGAAATATCTTGCCAGAAGTAATTATAGTGTATCTATTCAAATAAGAGATTATTTTTTGTCTGCTGTAGACTAAGATGAGTTGGTTGTATAAATGGTTTGAGGTCTCGGTTCCGCCCATGGTTTGACCCAGGCTCAAAACTGAGATCTGGCGAGATTTCGGCGAAACCTGGTATTTTTTTACAAGAAAACTCGGGATGGGTTTCGATGGTCATATGGCAAGTTAGGTCTGGAAACTTGTCATCTGACCTATTTTAGGCATTCTAAACAAAGTGGAAACATTAAATTTTAAAAAATCGAATAAAAAATGGTACTCTGACTTTGGACACTAGGTTGGTAGACTATGCTGTATACAAGTTTTCTTGAGAACAAATAAATTTTTTTTACACAATCTTTAGTACTATCAGAACACATAAATTTCTTTTACCTACAAGTGTTCTTGAGAAGAAATGGAGCTCCAAGAGTTGATGTTGAAGTGTCAATCTTCAATCTCCAAGTGTTGAAGTTGATAATCTCTACTGTATATGTGAGATTTGGCAAGAAGAAGCACCAAGACCCTAAAAATTGAGTGGGGTTTTTCTTCAGACGAGATCTAGCGAGATTGGCGAGAAATCTTGTCGAAATGGAGTACAAAACCCCACGTGACTTGGTCTGGTTTGACTGAATCGAGTCGAAACCGAAATCTCAGCGAGAATCCGAGATCTCAAGTGAGATAATGCAGTTTTCCAGTATCGCCTATGATCTTGATTCGCCAAAGCCAAGAAACGAGATATTAGCAAGATCTTGACAAGACCTTGAATTATGGTTGTATATGTAAATGGTACATTATCTCCACCATAGTTCTCAGCAGGTCTCACCATGGTATTAGGGATTCAGATCTTATTGGCCATATGGGCTGAGTCAATTCTTGCCATTTCCCCAAGAATTCTGTTGACCAGGCATGGGTAATCCCCCTGTCATGCTCAAACTTGGCTAATGTGGGTGAGGGATGAGATTGGAATTGGCAACGGGTGATCCGGTCCCCGATTCTGAGTACTAAATCCTTGGGGCATTACATACTTGCCTCTAAGCCATAGGAGTGCCGATCGAGGTGGTTTAAATATCACTGATTAAGTTCTATGTAAGTGAAAAATTCATATGGCATGTTAAGATGTCAAACCACGTAAACATGTCATTTATTTGTGAGGTTTATTTATCACTAAGTACTTTGTTAACCAACAATTTAATTGGACTGTTTTGTAAAATTCTGAAAGTGAAATGAACCTATAGGCATAATTGATCTATTGATTATATATGTTATCTATAGAATGTGGATACTCTTCCCTTGGGAAATTATCAGGCTTATAAATAAAGTACAGTTCTACAGTTTGTTTCAATTATCCTATCTAATCTTTTCTATCGGGACAAACCTGAAACTGCATGTTGCATGGAGTACCTATGGTACGCGTTTCTATGTACTACTCATCACAACCATGAAGTACTCATTTGGTGCCCTTTCTTTCCCAGGAACTTGCGGAATGCATAGGCAACTGATAACACGATGACTGGATCAGGACAGTTTTTGTACTAAGTTCCCCAGTCAATAGGTTTGTATGTTTTGTCATGTTTAATTGCTTTGTCCTTCACAAATCTTTGCATGTTTGTTTGGCCTTCTATTGATCCCATGTTTAAGAAAGCAATGAGTGATCAAGGTGCATCCAAGTTCTTCATTCAGTTTCTAAAAGGTTGATGGGGGGGGCTCCCTTGGAGCTGCAAATATGGTTGATTTTTTCCTTCCTCTTTTGTATCAGTCCTTATTGTGCCTTGGCCAACCATCATATATGTAAAGTACTGATTCTTGGTTCAGGATTCATTGCTCATGTATATTTTTGTAGTAACAAGATTGGTAGTCATCCCTATTTGTGACTGGCTGCTGGTCGATGTTGCAGATGTAAATCCTTTGATCCCCAAGATGAATCCAACTTTGCATCAAAGACATAATTGCATTCTTCACACTCCAAATCAAGAATCGGACCTATACATTGTGGACCGATTGTGTTATCCCATAACTTCACAGATATTACTTTTCCTTTTTTTTTTTTTTTTTTTTTTTTTTGGGGGGGGGGGGGGGAGGGTGTGGTGTAGTCCAAACTGCATATTGGTCAAAAGCTTTCATGGTTTTCTTGTGAAATTGGATTTCTCAGGGGGTGAGGATCTGGCTGGTCCTTCGCGAGAAGGCTCATGATCGGAATTACTATATCGTGGATTGGATCTGACACTGTTGACCCTGAGAAAGATTGCGCAATCTGGCCTAATCCTGGCTGACATTGTACAGGATATTGGTGGTATCAGTGAGGATTGCATGGATTGGCAATATTTGATCCTTCAATGCTGAGACAGATTGCCTATGTGTGAAAATAATTTTGAAGATCAACATTATTTGAAGATGAGGGGCTTTTGTATAAGCAAGGAAAGAAAAAGTTTATTTTTCCAGTAAGGCATATGATTGAGATATATGGCTTAGCCAAAGAATTGCCTATCTCGTACCGGTAGAATTGGATCTTTTTGCTCTCTTTTTTAACCCTTTGTTTGAATTTCATGATGCAGACTGCCAACATCTGGTTCATTGTATAAGTAAATCAGTGACATGGACAATTATGATGGGCATTGTATAATCTGCTCTTCACAGTCAATTCCTGTGATTAAGGAGTTTAAATCCCCACTATGATATTGTCAACTGTATGGCTCATCCCTCCTCTTAGTTGGTCCTGTTGAAGCAACAATTGGTGTCTATGCCTAAGAAGGTTGCATGGATGGCATGGCTAGGATGATTGAATTGAGTCACTAAGGCAGTGTATGGTAACATTTCTATTCTAAATTGGTATTCAATCGTGTGATCATTGTGCTAAGATACAAGAGCATGCTCGAGAGTCAGGTTTGTTGGGTTGGTTTTTGTTACAGTTTTTATTTCTATTTTTTATAAACAATATTAAATTTGTTTCTCCAATGATCAACTGATATGTTTTTCTACCCCCAAAAAAAAGTCAACTGATGTGTATTTTCAACCGGCTAATTCCAATAAACACAAAAACAGATTGGACATCTTTTGAACGTTGCCATACAGCCCCTAATATATCTCCTTCTGGGATTAAGAATTTCATCCAAGGCTTCAAGGATAGAGCCTTGTGCCCAAACATTTTAATGCTTTTCCAGACTTCCAGTTTATAGATTCAATTTTCAAATAAGTCTAGTAAGGCAAGGCTTGTAAATTCTTCATCCGTGAGTGGGCTCATCCAAATCACCTGAGACTTGGATTTGGGTTGCAAGCGAAATTAAAGGAAAGAGACTTAAAATTTTCAAATTTGAAAAATAAAAATCCATAATCATTATTCCACTTGATGTATCATTAATCTCAAATCATTCTATTTTTGGCTAACTTGAATCTTTCCTCTTGCATGGAAACCATTTCGCTTAGTCCAATAAGCAAAAACCTCCCAAGTTGGTCAAAGAATGTTTTGATAAAGCTTGGGCCCCACCTTCTTGGTTTACTTACCCTTTTGCCTTTTGCCTTTTGCCTTTTGCCAGCCTTCTCAAACTCTCGTCTACCGGATCTAATCACAATGCAATGTCTCCACAAATCTCAACTGCTACCCCACCTCAAGAAATTAATTTTCACTTCCAAGATGCTTGGGTTCACCACCTTGAATTCACACAGTTTTGCTTATCCAATTTGACCTACTTTGGGATGATAATCTGATTACTAAACTATCCAATCTAAGTAGGTTGTTATCCAGATGGAACATGAACTGTTTCAGCAACATCTTCCACCTCAAAGACTTTGTTTCATTCCTACCTTCAGGTGGAAAATCTCCCCCTCCCCCCCATCTAAACTCATTTCCATTTCTCAAAGAAGTAATTGGGTTCTCGAGGCGGAAGAAAAATTCTGGTTCAAAAGTCTAGGTATCTTTACAACTCACAAGTCGATGGGAATACAAGATTTCACCATTCCAGGGCAAAACTAAACTGTTGAAAGAGATGTTTCGATTCTATCACATCTAGGACCCAACAGATATGGCCAAAGAATTTGCAGCCTTCCTCTCATATATTTTCACCACTTCTAATCCTCTTTATCCACTTTCATTGAATGCATTTCCCCTCCCCCATTGGATAACTCTGATGTTAACTTATTTTATTGCATCCCTTCTTTCAAGGAAATTCGAAAATTTGTTTTCGCCATTGGTGCTTAAAAGCTCCTGGGGTTAATGGTTTCCAAGCAGTTTTCTTCTAAAATTTTTTGGATTTGGTTCATCTAGATATTTGCACCTTTGTTACCAAATTTTTTTCGGGATGTCTCTTTACTTTTCAGTGTTAACCATACACTTCTATGTCTGGTACCAATGAATAACAAGGCTACCTTGGCTGAGGATTTCAAACCTATTAGCCTATGCAACATGTCTTACAAAATCATCACCAAACTCCTAGCCTGCAAACTCAAGTGTGTCCTGCATAAAATTCTCTCTCCCTTTCAATCTGCCTTTGTTCCTGTCAGACAAATCTCAAATAACATCATCAATGCCAAGAACTTTTCAATATCTTAAACATACTAAAGGTAAGACAGGTTATGTGGCCATTAAGCTTGACATTGCCAAAGCTTATGATAAATTGGAAGAGAGGTTCTTAAGAGGAAACTTTGACTTTCTTGGCTTTAGAGAAAAATGGGGAGACATGACAAGCTATCTTATCATCTCTTCATCTTTCTCCATTAAATTAAAGGGCTTTGCATTTGAATTCTTTGAACCTTCTAGGGCATCAGACAAGGTCATCCCTTGAGCCCCTTTCTCTTTATAGTGGCTATGGAATGCCTTTCATGTCTTCTTAATGCTTATAAAACCCTAAATATGTTTAAAAGGTATCAAGGTGGCTCGTAGATCTCCTAAAATTTCACATCACCTCTTTGCAGATGATACTTTTGTATTCTTGATATCTTTTTGGACCTATCTTGCATAATTTCAACAAAAGTGGAATAGCCTTTTAACTCCAATGTTGATTCCAATTGTAAGAATGCCATTTGCAATATCTTTAACATCAAGGAGACAGAATGCAATACCACTTACCTTGGCACCAGAATTTTCCATCCCAGGGCTAACTGGTCTAGATTCAACCATGTTGTCCATAGAGTTAATAAAAAAAACTTTCTACATGGAAAACTAATCCTCTCTCTTTACATGGAGATTTGTTTTGATCCATTCTGCCTTATCCTCCATTCCCTCTTACCTTATGTCTTGTTTTTATTTTACCAAAGTAATATGAAAGAAACTTGAGTCCATCTATTCAAGATTCTAAAATGGTGATGAAACTGAAAAGAGAAAAACTTATCTCATTGGATGGCACAAAATCTGCTCCCATAAATCCATTGGTGGCCTGGGTATCAAAGACTCTAAATCCTAGAATAAGGCTATTTTACTTAAGTTGGGACGGAGGGTGATTATTGAAGATTAATCCCTATGGGCACATGTTATCTCTCACAAATATTTCCCTAACAGGTTAGTTTTCCACCCCAAAACTCTAAGGAAAAGAGGATCTATTACTTGGAATAGTATTCTAAGTATTATACCCATTCTAAATAAAATGATTTTGCGAAGGATTGGTAATGGGTGTAAGACTGATTTCTGGAGAGATCCTTAGACCCAAACTTAAGTTGTTTGCAAAGTTGGATTCCCTCTTGTTCCAATCCTCCTCCCCCTTCTAAGGTAAGTGAATTCATTATTGGAATACGGGTCTATTATCCTCTTCTCTTCCCTTACCTTTTTAATAAAATTATGCAAATCCTTATAAATAATAATCCCGTAAGTGGTGGTAACACCTATCAAAAAAGGGGGCCTCACTACTAATGGCTGCTAAAATTTTGAAGTATGTTCTAATCACTAACCACATTGAAATCTCAAATATGTGTTTTTTCTTGTACCTTTACTCACACTAGTGGCGATTCTTCTAGAAACTTCAAACATACCCAAAATTTAAGATCGTATCTCTAGAGAGTTGCAAATGGAAGAATCCCCACAAACGATATTATGGAAAAATGAATGATTGTTGATTCTACATATGGCTTCTGTCAAAACCATCAAGAGTCCATTTCTCATACTTTTCTCTCATGTGAATTCACAAGGAGAATTTGAGCTGCAAGCCCGTTGTCTTTCCATTCTAAGAATCTCTCTACTCCTTTTAAGCAACTTATTATGTACTTGTTTAATTCTAACACAATTCCTGACTCCAATCTTAGCAATTTATTTATTTCTTTTATTCTTATATGTTATTTCATCTTAATTCACTGAAACAATATTAACAATGGAAAATGTGTATCATTGACTACTAACTATCTTATAACAGGAAAAATTACTGAAGCAAACTTGAGAAAATGGGTGGTCGGTGATGGAAGTTTGGAGTGACTTGGAGGAGCTTGAATAAGGAGAGTAGTCCCAATAGGTTCCAACTCATATACCAAGTTTCACCCCCTCTTGATGTTTGTGACATGGCAAACCACAATTTTGGAAATCCAAGCTGTGAGAATGTATAGTAATAATCATAGTAAGGAAGACGTGCAATGAGTATACATGGGGAGGCATTTCTATACACAATAGTGTCTTTGATGGAATTAAGCTATGAAATTAATATCTGATTAATCTAGATCATGATTTTTATATCTAATAGTTGATATAGTCATATCAGTCATTTACATGGTAAAAGAATAGTTCTTTATCCAAGGTTGGGGGGATTTTTTTTTTTGGAAAAAAAAAATTCATTAATTGAAAATACTTAAGATACCTATGTTCTGGTTGAAGTTCCTAATATGTAGTTATTTCTTCATAGCCATGGTGGTTAGTTTTTGTAATAAAAGTATCAATTTGTTTGTAAGTTTGAGACTAAAAATTGGCACAAATAAAAAGTTATAAACATAAAAGAAAAGAGGTATGGCACTCAATGGCCACAATTTGGTACTATTATCGGATGGTAGGCTTCCCAAGTCCTCTGCATCAGATGCCTTGCTTTATCTTATAGAAAAAGGCTCCTAGTTGTGACTCCTATATTTTTCCCATAATCATGTAATTGATATAAAGGAAGACACATTTTCCTCGATTGATAATACTAACAGCCCATCCAAATATATTTGTTTTATTGATTGCAAGGAAATAAATAAATAGGGAATATCATATACAAAGTTACAAACAACAATAATAATCAAAACCTTATCCCAACCAAATGGGGTCGGCTACATAGATCCGATATTGAAATTAGAAAATAAAAAAGTTCAAAAGAGAGGTTAAAAATGAAGAAATTTTGAGATAAGAGAAGACGGTAAAGTAATAGAAAAAGATGCATCATGCGAAACATCCCCCATAAGGGGTCGGTAACATGGGTCCTTGTTCTCCACAAAATTATCCGAAGTCATACTAGGATCAAACCGTATCATTTGCATATCTTTTCAAACCACTTCGTCAATAGTCACCTTAGGCCTACCTCTATCTTTTGCTGGCTCCCACAAAATACATCTGGTTAGTCTCCCTTACTGTAATATCCATAAGTCTCCATAAGCCTCCATTAAACATGCCACCTCAACATGGCCATCCCCTTCTTCGAAATAGGGAATGTCATATATCGATCACTATAGTTGAAAAAGTAGAGGAATCTTTTCGCTCCATGATTTTCGTTATCAAAATCAGAAAGGTTAGATCACCCAGTCCAAATTAGAATCCGCCAAGTGCGGTCTAATTCCAATCTTGATTTTAGCCGACTCCTGCCTCTTTTGAATTGCGTAGAGGAATCTTTCTTCTCCATGGTTTTCGTAATCGGAATAAGATCGGGTGGATCACCTAATTCGAAGAAGAATTGGCTGAGTCCAATCCATACCCCAATTTTAGCCGGTTCTTGCAGCCCTTTTTGATTAGCTCATTACTCTCTCTCTCTCTCTCTCTCTCTCTCTCTCTCTCTCTCTCTCTCTCTCTTCTTCTTCTTCTTATGTTTTTTTACCAAAATCAATGAAATGTACATCTGGTAGGAAAATCCAAAGTTTGTTGAATAAAAAACTCAACAAAATTAATAAATCTTGGACAGATATTTGCTACTTCTTTATTGATTTCAATTTATAGGTTCTGATGGACCCAAGCATAGATGGTAACCAGTTTCATACTTGACCTTATCTGGGCATGAGAACGCAAACAATCCTTTTTCCCTAAAAAAAACAAGGGAGAAAGAATGCTACCCGTTTACGTGTATCTATGTCTAACCACAGTAGGTGTAGAAAGACCATGTTGTCCCCACCCTGCAAGGCGTTGAAGATGTTCTCACATGCCCTCTCATTGGCTTACGCATTAATATGTACTAGCGCCAACATGGCCTTTCAATTCATTATTTTATTATTCTAAACTGAATATGACATATGGGATAACTGAAGTAGAAATCCTGAGGGGCTGAGTGGGGTAAAATGACCACCATACCCCTCATGAAAATATAAATTCTACTCATGTTGATACTTCTATATGCAATTCTATTGGTCTACGCTGGCACATGGGTACACTACCTTTCAGGTAACTCTCTCCTTAAAAAAGGAAATGTTTTATATCTGGGAGAATGTCCTGTACCTATGCTCCCATGTGTCTATCTCCTTCTTCCACTCCTATGAAATGGTATCACTATCCTTTATTGAGGACGAAAGAAAGAGAGGCAATGGGAGCGCCAATGTAGGCCATGCTCTATGCTAGTACTCCTTGATAGGAAACACTTCCAAAAAAAAAAAAAAAAAAACTGCCCACTTGTGTGCATAGTTAATAAATACATGTATTGAGTACCTATTTTCACCGTATTTCATCGTTTAATTGTAGAATTTTTTTTAATATATTAAACATCATATACGAAAAAATACATGTTTATTAAGGGATGCCAAATTAAAAACATATTTTTCATATCTTTCCCATATTATTCATTTTAACAGTATTTTTTTTAAATAAAAAAAAATCAAAACACAAAATCCCTTCTAATTGAAAATCCAAACTTAAAGAGGGATGCGGGAATACTCCTTAAATGCATTTTTGACCTAATATTTATTTCAATAAATCATAAAGAGGGTCTTTTAAGTTTTTTTTTTTCGGCTTAAAATCCTAAGCACATATATGTTCATTGTCAATATATCCATATTTTTGTTTATAGAATGGCCACAATAAACTCGTACCATATCATTGCCACATGTGTTTTATTATGCCAAATTTTTAAAAAATATTATTACCATTTGCCCTGTTCAATTGCCATATGTATGAATGTATCTATTCCCAAACTCTTTTTTCCCGTTAAGTCCATTATTGAACATACAAACTATGCTTTGTGTGTTCTTACACCTAGATACTTGTGAGTGTGAAAAGATGGCGTTGCCCCACCCAAATGCCTCTACTTGACATTGCACTGTCCCATGGTAAATACATATATCATATGCATATCAGAATGTTTTAATTAAAAAAAAAACCATACTTAGCCACATAGAACGAAAGATTCGGATTTATTTGTGTATTTTAAGGGTTAAAGTATTATACGTGAATAATACGTATTAACGTTTCTTTCAAAAAAAAAAAAAATAAATAAATATATGAAACAACCCATTAACCCCAAATCCTAACCCCTCGAGCCAAACTGAAAACCGTGACTGCGCAGCTCTCGTTCTTCAATTCTTCTCCGTGTATGTTCCCGGCGGTCGGCGATCAAGGGCGAGCAGCGGAGGAGAAAACCCTAAATCCGCCCCTTGCTCCCTTCCTCTTCTCCGTTTCTCTTCCCATCAAGGGCGATTACAGCGGCGGGAAGGCATTTGCAGCGGCCTTGTTCTTCTCCTCCATTCGGCCATCGAGTGGTATCTCTCTCTCTCTCTCTCTCTCTCTCTCTCTCTCTCCTCAGTAAATGTTGCAATCAAGTTGGGGTCTTGTGACCTTGGCTCCAATGTGGGTTTAAGATGATTTGTTTTAGAGACAGAAGATGAGTGGGTGCATCCTGCTTCTTCCTTTTCGAGCCTGAGGCAATGTCTCCTTTGACCCGCCCGCCGGGGGGGGGGTGGAGAAGGGAGGGTGCTGAATATCAAAGGTCTTACGGTATTGTATTGTAGGCTAGAAACATCAGTTTATGCTTCTGATTGACTAGCAATCATGAGAACAACGTTAAACAGTACATCTATCAATGAGAACTTAAGGCTAGGTTGTGGGCAATCACTATTTGATAAGATAAAATTTATTTAGGATGTTGATTGGAGTTGATTACTTATGCTTTCAAGAATTTTCTAGTGATTTATGTTCTTTTTTGAAAATCATCAATATGATCGAGTTTATGTTAGCACACTAGTAGACCCCATTAATCTTGCTGTGTTTGTGTTTTTGTTTCCTGTCTTGTTTATTTACCTTATTGTTGTTGAAATTAACATTCTCTGCTTAAGTCATGTATTCTCTTGATATGACAATTTATTAGCGTTCACTGAAATTTCTCCTTATTTTATCTTAATTAAACCATTTATTCACTGTTGTCAAAGTTGGCCCGGGTGAGGCAATTGAGTTTTCTGGGCTTGGCACCATGGAAGCCATCTTCTATGGAGGTTCGGTTGGGTTGGAGGAGCTGCGACAATAGCTCAACCAAGATTCCCCGCCCCCACCAGTTCCAGGCTTCCAGCTCCCCTCCGGTATCGTTGGTTCCAACTTCCAACAGTGAGACCTCACTTTCCTTTCCATTGCGAAATCACATTGGTAGAGCTTTTATTATTATGCCATGTCATCATATGGAGGGTGAAAAACTCCAGTTACAAAATCTGTTTGTAACCTGCTTCGTTTTTTGGTGGAATGTTTGTAACCTGCTTGGTTACGAACAGACACACATTATATATATATATATATATATAATTTACGACTGACCCGTTTAAACTCTGGATTTCAAGTCTCAAGTCTCTCTTTTACTCAATTTATTCGACTTCACAAGTCACAGCCATTGACATGGTTCTTCCCCAGGGTCGCCATTGAAAGGAGCATTTGTTTTCCTCGAGAGCAGTCAACCTTCCTTTGGTATGTACACCTCTCTCTCTCTCTCTCTCTCTCTTCATGTCGTCTTCCCCAATCTGAGTCTGGGTTTCGAAAGGGAAGCCATTGCCATGGATTTCTCCGGTGGTGCAGCAAATAGTAGATTTCGAAGCCCTATTTATTTTTTTAGAAACAAATAGGGAGGAAAAAGGAAAAAAAAGGAACAACGTTGTGAGAGACCCAACTCCTATTCCTCACAGTTATTTTCTGAGCAGAGTGCGCTGCCCTGCCCTCGCCCTCTACAACTGCCCCGTCTGCCCCATCTCTCTTGTCTCTTTCGTTTCCCCCACCCCACCCCACCCCACCCCACCCCACCCCACCCCACTCCACTCCACTCCACTCCACTCCACTCCACCCAATCCCATACTGAAGCTCTGTAACTCCCCCACCCCAATTCCCTGCTTCACCCCATCTCACCCCCATTTCAGTGGGGCACCAGGCTCCCTACTTGGTTGAAGGGAATATATACTGGTGGGTTGGAAGATAGGAGAAAGAGACCCTTGCAACCTCACCAAGAAACTTCTCACCAGACAGCCTATGTGGTCCAGAATGATCAAATACGAACAAGGACAATGCAACCTCGCAACAGTCCATCAAACTTCATAAAAGCTCTGTTGCAGAAACTATTTATGAATAGAAGTCAATGAAATCCCACTCTTTTTAGCTGTTGATTGCAGTCTTTAACTCTTGAGTGCCTGACTTTATAGTATTTTCAGTTGTTTCCCTGCCCTCCCGTTAAAATTCAAAGCTGTTCCATGCATAAACACATCCGACTAAGCTCGTCTGAATCACCAAAACTATCCTACCCCATAATCCTCCAAAAAACCATTGGAAGAAGGTGTGATAAAGATTTGTCAACTTCAAGTAAATTGTTATAGGGCTTTTTTTTTTTTTTTAATTAATTAATTAATTTATTTATTTTTATTTAACTTGGCAACAGGCCAACAGCTATTTGTTCGAAGAAAGTTTGTGTGAGTCTGTTTACAGAAAGTTGGAAAAACATTGTCTTTCTGTGTTTCAGTGAACGACATTTTTATTTGCTTAATGGAGTCCTGGGTTGCGGGGAACTGATGTATGCATATTGAATTCAGTGCTTTTGGTGTAAATTTTTTTCCTGGTGTGACGTGTAGAATATAATGCTGAAGAAACTTTTCAAAGTTATATTCAGCTTATTTTTATTCCAAATGGTAAGGTGTAAAATTATGGTGCCATTGTTCTTTTATATGATGGTTCTTGTGTTTGTCATTGAGGTGTTGAATGGTTTTTTTCTAGTAATTAGTGAAACGCTTGGAGTGAATCACTCCCATGTTCACTTGATTAGGATTTATGGTTTGACTCTAACAACACTTCGGGAAATGGTTAGGTTTCTAGAAAACATATCATTTAAGGATTAGATAAAATAGGATGTGTTAGAATTGTTGCAGAAATATTGATGAATCTTGTACAGATGAATCTGTGTTTCCCATTCTAACATCTGTAATCCAGGTGTTCTCTTATTGAAATTCATACAACTAGGTGAGCATGACATCCAGGGATAATATAGTTATGAATTGATGATGGAGCAATTGGTATTGGGTTATTAAATTTAGTTCAATGAGTATAGATATTTAGTGGGTTTTTGTTCTTTCGATGGTGAAACCTACGATTGGCCTGAAAGTTCTTTCCTCTTTTCTTATTCTTGGTAATTTTCTGAGTATGTAACTTTGTAAGTTGCTTCTTGAGAGGGATCTTGGTGTGAAGTGTTGATAGATTGTTTTTTCTCCTTAGACATTGTTTGGGAAGAGGGGGATACTTGGCTATTGGCAATTAAGAGGATGTCAGAGCTGATATTCTCTACATTGATCTTGGGTTTCCATTTTTTGTGAGGTGATCGTATTTCTATAGTAGCATGCTCTGTTATTTTGTGGAGGAGAAAGCTTGTATATTGTGGCTTGTTTGCTGAGTAGTCCTAGTGTCCTGATGTATGTGATTTTCTGATGACAAGTTCCACTGTAGGGACTTTTTTTTTTCTTTCCTGTTTTGGGAATGAAATGTTTAATTGTGGGAATGATGTTCTCCTTACTATTTCCTTGTCCTATTGCCACTGGGTAACTGTGGAGATGTACAAGTTGACTAGTCTGTGATTGGTTTCTGCGATTCTTCATGTCATTTTATATGATTAGTTTTTCTTCTCTTATATTTGCCTGTTTTTTGTTCTTTTGTTACTTAGGCACTCTTTGGTATCATTTTTGTTTTTGTTTACGACCTATTTTAAACAAAAAGCAGTAATGAAAATTATTTTCGACCTAGACATAAAAGTCATTTGGTTATTATTTGACATAATAGATTGTAGAATGTGAAATAGGTTTGGTATGCTAATGTACAGAAGAATAATTTCGACTTGCCCAACTCTCCCAATTCTCTTTGAGAACCTGCAACCCATCTCCTTGTTCAACCCTGCAACGCACCTCTATAAACACAACGAATCCTTCTCTTTCCAGAGCTTTGTGAAAGAAACCAGTGATTTTTTTCGTGTGTGTGTGTGTGTGAACTGCAGAGTGCAAACAACTCCACCATCCACTCCATTATGTAATCCACTTTACCCACTGAACCAATCTGGAAGGATTCCTCTGATGCAGCTGAGCTGCCAATTCCCCATTCCCCATTCCCAATTCCCCTCCCAAGCCCCCCCCCCCCCAAAAAAAAAAAAAAAAAAATCTCAAAAAGAGTCCCAACACCCAAACACAGCACACCACAGCAACGAAACCTTTATATTTTGCAAAGAACATGAACCAACCAAAGGAAAGAACATGACTCAAAACTTAAAAGGACAACACCTAACAGGAAGGGATGAGTCATACTCATAAGGGTAAGTTTCAGAATCTCCAAACCTTGTCAGCTTTCACAATGGGATTGGCCTTGGCGATGGCGCCCTGACCCATGGACTTGAAATCGAACGCGCATGCATGCACCTCTGGGTATCGGTGATCTGAGCAGAAAATACTGCCACACCTGCAATCTTCCTAGCTGCTTGGCGTGTAGTAGGTGTCTGGTTCACTGCTTTAGGTATTAGCACCATGGCTTTTTAGGTATCTTCTTCTTTGTGGGTCATTTGTAACATGCAGGAAGGGCCCATGCGGTTGCAGCAGGATTTGAAAAAGGGATTGATCATGATTTTGAACTTGTTCTTTCCATGAACCGTCTTAACCTAGCCGAGCCATTTCCTTGATGATACTGCATTGAACTACCAGCATCCTGACTCGTTTCTTACTGCTTACACACCTCTTTTTCACGCCTGATTCAATCCTGACAACCCCAGTTTCTGTGGAATTAAAGGCAGAGGAACACTCGAACAGTGACAATGAAGATGATGACGATGATGGAGGAGTCAAAGAAGGAATACTATGTCTCTTTGTAATGATATCATATCAAAGGGAAATCATCTGTTCTAAGTTGAGCCCCACATTTGACCCAATTCAGATGGATGCGTTGAGGCCAAACTCATGATCAGTAGGATTTATTTTGGTCATTCCAGCCCAAAAGTTTCAGATTTGGCTCCCAAACTTTGAACAAATGAAGCAAGCAGGTCGGTCATCCTTACTCAGAATAGAAAATATTCTCATTGTTTCTGTTCCTGTTTCTTCCCCGATCTATGTAAGGAGACCTTGCGCTGTGTGACAAAACCTTAGTTATGGTCATATTTTTTTTAGTATTCATCTGAATGATCTTTCAAGTCCTGTAACCAAGCTATTAGTCCTGATTCCTATAGTGAATTAATTTGCAAATAGGTCGAATCAATAAAATCAAAATCTCATATGGTTACAAATAAAATTAAGGACCCGTTACATTCAACACTCTGAATGTAATGAAACAATGAACTGAATGGACCAACTAGTAATGGGCGAACTGAACATCTAGTAGTTCTTGATGGAAACTTTGGCAGAAGCCTCTTGCTGCTCTTTGATGCAGAAATCCCCGTAGCACTTGGACCGGAGGTTCAAAGCCGCTGGCGTCCCAAAGAAGTTAACCAATTGCGTAGGCCTGGTGGCTTACAGGAGCTTGGCTTCCTGTCTCTCGATCCCAGCTCTCTTCAGATTCCATCTTCAGCTTTCAACCCCCGCCTGGCTGCAAAACCTCAAATGAAGAAGACAATGAAGGATTTCATAAGCTCATTAAGGCTTAGCACATAATGGGAGGGAAATGGTTTTTGGCCAGAATACAAAAATAGGCCTTGACCTCATTTTGGATTTTGTATTCTACTGAATTTTTTTTTTTTAAATAGAAATAGGGTCCATAAATGATACAAACAAACACGAAAACGTTTTTGTGTCAGAAAAACAAAATCAAAAAGCCCTCTTCAGCTGTCTCCCCAGCCAAGCTTTCCTTATCCATTGTCATATGCCACGCTTGCTGTCTCTGTTGGAATGGATCTGAAGATATTAACCACCTCTTTTTTGACTGCCCCTTTTCCTCCTCTGTCTGGAAAATAGTCCTTGCTCACTGTTGGCTTTCTAGGAGATCCCCCCTTTCCCTCTCTAGAGAATGGGTTTGGATCGACATAACCTTTGCAGGCAAGACCGTTTGCGACACTGCTGGAAAATGCCTTTGTGGCGGCTATTAACCACATTTGGATGGAGCGAAATCTCCGTGGATGAACTTCCAACTCTAGGTTTTTCGACAAGCTTTGGAATGCCATCTATTTTGAGGTCTCCTCCAAACTCTCCCTTATTCCTGCCCTCCCGGTTGCGAGTTCCCCCAAGAATAATCTCATCGTTACATATTGGGGTCCACCGTTTTCCATATTGACTGCCCCATTTGTAGCGTACCTTATTATGTTTTGCAGTTTTTGTTTTCCTTGCCGTTAGGTGTTGTATATTCCTCTTCCCCCCCCCCCCCGCTTTTATTCCTTCTTGGTAATGAATTTCTTTATTCATCCAAAAAAAAAAAAAGATACCACAGAGACCCTTATATAGTTTTTCTGGTGTTTGTTTGTTTGTTTTTTTTTTTTTTTTCTTTCTTTTTAATGTTTTGTGGGACAGGGGTCGTTGGTATGATCTTAAAAGTTACAGTTGTGTGCTGTTACTTGTTTCTTTTGATTCAAGCCTTATTGGACTGATAGAAGAAAACATATTATTTAAGGACTAGATAAAATAGGATGTGTTATTATCCTTGTATGGACTGACTTTTAAGCTAACAATGTCATTGTAGTAAAATCCTATCATCACTCATCACCTTATTTTGCTTTTGATTGATATAATGAAAGAAGCAATGTTGATTCCTAAGAGGAGGACTAGAATGAGAACCAATTGGATCATTTCCTAGGTTTGGTTGGCACCTTCAGACTTGCTCAGTTTTCTTCTCATGTTTAGATTGAAAATTCCTGATTCCTGAACTGATCAAGAAATTGATTGGGTTTGGAATTTTAAACTTCCCAGCTACTCAAACTAACCCCCTTTGCACTAATAATTACGCCATTTGACAGTTCTAACTTCCAAGACTGCATTTTCAACCTGATTAACTTTGACCTGACCTAAGTAACATACAATTGGGCTGATATTTATGGTATTATGTTGTCCAAGTTACCAGCCATGACATCCTACTAGAACCACCAAGCATGAAGTCCAAGCACATGAAATTTTAGCTAATCGCTTGGACCATGACATTAATTCAACAGGAAACCTTAATTTTTCACTGCCAACTTGGAAAAAGGGAATGTGTTTTTGACATTGTCCTTAAGTGGAACACTGAATTTTTTTTTTGTACTATAGATCAAAGTGGGGATTGCAGTTTTATAAGTTCTTCTTTGTGGACTTTAACATCTTTAGGTTTCAGTATCTAAGGAATGAACAGAAACTTTGTGATTCACTTAGAAATCCTACTTAGATCCCTCGTAGACAGCAACATGGTTGGTTTAATATGTACAAGAAAAATAAATATTGGTCAAGGATATCTTTTTTGTAAATATTTGATGTTATGAACTTGCCACATAGCCAGTATAGATGGCATGACAGAAATTTTACAATGCACTTCAAAAATCCTACTTGGATCACTTGTGGACAGCATGGTTGGTTTAACACAGTTTTTTGTAGAAGTGGCATAGGAACTTTTGTATTATGCTCTTTCAAACGCGTTTTCACTTTTTTCTGAGTCAAAAATACTTTTTACTTGGCGTCACCAAACACATCTCTTCCCTACAAAAGTACTCGAACAGAAACAGAAACAGAAACAAAAAACTAAATAAATAAATAAATAAATTTCTGACTTGAAAAACATTTATGCAGAACATAAATGCTACCAAATGTAGCCTGAATGAACTGCCACTCCAATCAGAAATTAGAAATTATACCAATTGTATCCTGGTTTGTCCTCTTGCGTGGGTCCCATTCCAATTGTGATGTGGACCAATGATCCCCAAAGGAATGCACAGTTGGCATCCCTTTCTTTGATAGTTTTCATCCATTCATGTTGCATCGTACACACCCTCCTGGTGCAAAACAGGTTTTCTGAAGCTAGGGTTTTTGCTTTACAGAGTTCAACTAAATTCATGGAGACTTTCCTAGGGTTTCAGCAGAAAAAAGAAGGGGAAGATGACAATTCCTGCAGTTACAAGCTGGTTCCATGGTTAAGCTGGGATGAATGGAACTTCGTCAGAGAATCTCTATTCTCGTCTTCTCCAGACTCTATTGCTGCGGCTCTTAGAAGAGTAATGCACAAAACCCTATGTTAAGAAAGGGAATAAATTTGAATTTGAACACTAATTTGTGAGTGGTTTCAGGTATCCGCGTGGCGAAGCAGAGGTTGTCTTCCAGTTGCGGTTGATGTTACGGCCTCTATAGTTGAAATTCAGCAGAAAGATCCTTTTTTTGGGTACCCATCTTTTGTCATTTCTAGTTCTTTTTTCTTCTAATTTTCATGGTGTCTATAATTTTGGGTTTGCTACTCTTTCTCTATGTTTCTTAATGCTCTCTTTTATTATTGTCAAAACTGTGTCATTAAAAAATGGAATAGCCATTGCAGATGCAATTGGCCTTATCAATATTTTGTTCGAATTTTCTGACATTCTTTCTTACAACAAATATGGGGTTTATGTTATTTACTAGATATGTCTTTGGTTTTAATGGTGGGAGTGTTTAATAATTCTAGAAAGAAAATAGAATTCTTTAACTAACTTTGTGATGAGAGTACTAAATCGTAATTGGTTGCTGTCTGATTGCTATTTTTCATCTTTGTCTTGGTTGGATGCAGGGAGGGTCGCACTAATGATGTTTTGGAATCAGAGGAAATGCTGGCTATGCTATATTGCATGGCTAACATGAGGTGAGGTTGTTTTGGTGAATATCATTCCTGAGTACCTTATGGGTTTTTAATACTTACACATGTACGATCTTTTGTCTCCGAGTTATTATCCTTATGTGGCCTAATTAGGATGACACTAATTATATTAAAAATGTACTGACTAATGAAATTTAAATTTTGTATGGCTTGAATAAAAATCTCTGAGCCTTCACCAGCAATCATAGATTGAATTCACATAGATTTTCTATGTGAAACAATGGTACAAAATCACTATTATTAAAAAAAATGGTGGGACGAAGCTTTATGTTTGGGAGGGTGCCTAATTTTTCCTTCAATATTTTTCGCTCTACAACAGGTGATTGTTACAAGATTCATCCCAGGTTTCAGCATGCCCTGGACTTGATTAATTTGTTTTCTTCTAATTTTCAATGGGGCTATGCTCACGAAATAGCAAACAGATTCCCAACCCACAAGTAGGACTGTTGGTAACTGTTTGTTGTATAGCAATATAGAGGGCATGCTAACCACCATAATAGGGTTTGGATTAGACCTAAAGTTCGGTCAACAATAAGGACACAGCAACAGTATTGTACCCCCAAAGATGGTACCATTCCAACAGTTGGATTGACAATTACATCAGATCAAAGTAAATAGCAATTTGTTGTACATAATTAGTAACCATGTAAAACTCGCAAATCCTAGGATAGAATACCCTTAAACTGATATCATTTACAGGTCTTTAACACAATAGAAGAACCCTAAATTATCACAGCCAACTGATTATAATATCACAGATTACAAGCCCAAACCAAAAACAGCAACTAGGTACTAAAATAATAAAGCTATAGCAACCAGCTGATGGAAGCGATAGATGGGGACACAATTCCTAGTGATGGAATGGGTAGTGTGTATCCTAACACTTCTACAAAGTCACCCAACTCTTATGGCTGGAAGGTGGTGCAGCAGCTGATGATGAAATTAGAAACCATGGAAGAAAATGGTAACTTACAGACCATAGCAGATCCAACCATTGGATGTGGCTGACTGATATTGAGGGAAGGATCCAATTGGGAGACTTTGCTCTCAAAACACCAAGCAAAACTATTGGCAGATCAAGAGTTAATGGTTTATAACTTGCTGCTGTAGAAGTCCAACATACAGTACTGCAGAGATGGATCACGACTTTTATCTCAGCTTCTGTCAGTGGATTGATGGAACACCTCTTCAAGTGATCAAACAGCAATAGTAACAGGGTTGTGTGGGTGGATCGATGCGGCACCAATCAGACCTTGTAGTAACGTTGAAAAAATAGAAACCGAGGAGAGAAAGGATAGAAGGAAAGGGGAATGAAGGGGATATATGACCAAGACTTCTCACTTATGGCCTTAGTCAATTTCTCTCTAACCACAAAGGCTTCACACCTCTCAACTGCATCACACGGCAACTATGGCACACAAACCAAGCTTTATTCCTCTCTCAAAATCGTGGGTGTAGGCACAATGACCTTTGCAATATATAGATGCGTGTAGAATACTAACAGAAAATAGAAAATAAATAAAGGAGGCCCACACATATAGTGGGAGCCTTGTACAATAAGAAACTTAAATAAAAGGAAATATAGTCTAAGATCTAAGTAGTATCTACTTAAAACCGAAAGTAGAAATACTTAAAAGGGCTATGTTGAACCAGCCAAAGGTAGTAGTGATAAGGATTCCTAATAGAAACCAGAATTGCAGGGCTATGGTGAACCAGAATTGAGAGGTTTTCTATATCTCACAGCAGGTCAACCTAATGAGAACAGAACTCCGGCCAGGTGTCTCAGTTAAGGTGGTGAACAAACCCTCAAAACCTGGTCTAGATCCAACAGCTGGATTTGGAGTTTAAGGCACTGATATGAAAATAGAAAGTACCAAAAAGCTGATTTAAAGCAGTTGAAATTAGCAACAGATCTCAAAACTCAGAAACGAAATATATAGATACTTCCAGAGAATAGAAACTGATGCTGGAATTAGAAACTAAAGCTTGACAGAAAATAGCAACTAATGAAATTAGAAACTTAACTGAAAATAGATTACAGAAATAGAAAGCAGATCAGGATCAGCAACTGGAGTCAAACATTGCGTTAGCACCAGTACAGGGAATTTAGAACAGAATATCAATGACCTCCTGAAATTGATAGTTTGGTTGAGAACAAAACTTACTGATGGTGGGACTTCAGAACTAACACTACACATAAAAGTAAGATTCAATGGCAATGTGTGATTTGTGACTAATCGGAAACAGAAACAATGTAATACCTCAATCGACAAGGAAGGATAAAAGAAGAAGAAAAGGATAGAAGGTAGAAGAATAGAAGAAAGGATAATGCGGGGCCCAAAAGATCCAACTGGGATGGATGTGGGCCCACTTAAATGCTTAGGAGCCTAAGACTATAAACAGTGGTAATTTGGTAATTAAAAGGTCAAAGGTTATGGGAGGGTTTTGATTTATTTGCTAGGGGTAAATTAGGAAGGGGCAAGACTCAATGGCAGGCTGTAATAAAGAGGGGAAAGAGAGGGTCATTAATACGGAGGTAAAACAAAAGAACTTTTACACAAAAGACAAATACCCTAAAGACTTCTTGGATCCCCACTTTAGAAGAAGAGAGTAGCGTATGTAAGGGGAGGGGGGGTTAATCTTGGAATGACAAATACTTAGTGGCAGGGTGTAAATGAAAGGGTAAATGAGAGATATTAATCTGGAATGAAAAGAGGAAAGGACTACCACAAAAGACAAAATACTAAAGGACAAGAGTTAAGGGGTTTGAGGGGTAGTTTGGAAATCAAAATATAAAGATGGGATTAAAGGACAACCGTTGTCCTCAACCTCAAGACGTCTCAACTGCTTAGGGATTCCAGCAGAAGACGAAGACTTCAGTTTGAGAGAACTCTTTCAATCGGCCCCTGTTTGGCCTGAAAGTTCAGGTGAAGATTCTCGAGAAGAGGCTCTATCAAACCCACAATATAGATACTTGGATCTGCAGGCGGGAAGGGCACGGGAAGAACCTGAAACAGAACCTGGCGGTAGAGTAGAGATCAGTCCTGAAATCAGTCTTGTAACTCACAGAAGAGGTCACATTCAGGTCTGAATTTCTAAGGCTTAAACAACCTCAGAGTGAAGATCAAATGCCCAGAATTTGGAGGGAAAAGAAGAGAGGAAAGAAGAATCGCCAGGGAAGAAGGGGGGGTTTGCCTCGCTAGAAGAGGAGGAAATAAAAGAGAGAAGGAAGAACCAAAGGAAATCACACGCAGGAAAGGGGGGTGGGAATCTCAAAGAAGAAGGAAAAGGGGGGGGGGGAGAGAGCAGCCACGCTGGGGTTTCACAACTTAATTCATTCTTCAATAATTTCTGACTTGGGTTACATGCTTAATTTATAATAACTAAAATTAAAAACTTCCTAATTAAAGTCAAAGAATAAAATAAAATTCAAATCTATTAAAATCTAGACTTACAAAATTAGAAGCTAATAAGGACTCAAATAGGAAACTACCTTTGTGGAAAATACCTAAAATAATAGATTACAAATAAAATAAAATCCTAGAATATTCCAATATCCTTGAACCCAAATCAGTAACTTTGAGCCCAAATTGAATTTGGTTTTGGGTCTGGGTTCTGGACCGGGTTTGGGTCGATCCATCGTAGCGCCACTACATCAAAGGATATGTTAGGTGATGTAGATAAGTCACTTGGGCTTATTTTATTGCAAATAAGCCTTGGGTTGTGTTATGTATGTATTGGGCCTTTGATTCCATGGGTTTTATTCGTAATAGGCCACTTTAATGGGTCTAAAATATGAATAGAATGTAGGAAAACGGGATTTATATTTAGTGCTTTTATTTAAGTTGTTTTAATTCAATAAAGGCCCATTGGGCCCATCGAGTGTAATGTCCTATATGGACTATTATTTAGTCAGTCCTACTCCATGTTGGAGTTGGAAGTCTAGTCCTAGTTCTATTTGAAGTCCTAGTTGTAGTAGAAGTGTCTAGTCCCATTTGGAAACTAGCTCCTAGTCAAGGTATGATTGTAATTCTGCCCTCTTTAAATAGAGGAGCCTATGCACTGATATTTCTTAGACTTGAATGAATAAATTATTGAGTGAATACTCTTTGTTGAAAAACTATTATTGAGGGGTGAGATGCCTAAACCTTTGAGGGGTGTGATGCCCAAAACCTGAGGGGTGAGATATCCATTCCTTTATTCTCTTTCACCCTTTTCAACCCCCCATCTATTGTATTCTTCTTTTTTCTATTTTCATTTTCTGTTATCAATTGTTTATTGCAAGAAGAATTCAGATTCTGTTAGAGTTCATTACTGTCAAGATCGGCCAACACCTGCAAGGAGTTTTGAAGTCCAATCGATCTCCAATATCTCCTCCATCTGAAGTTTGATCTGCCTGGTCTTGCTAGGGGTTGTTACACATCATTAGTGGATCAATCGATTCATCTTGGAAGAACCATTCAAGGCTACGAGCTGCTGTCCCTGTAGAATTCTGACAAATTCTCTCTCCTAGGTCTGATTTTCAAGAAAGTAAATATCTCAACAACCGACTGTCGGAAATCCTTCTAATTTTTACGTTTTTGTACCCTTCTTAGGGACTACCTACGCCCAAGAGTGCAACTCAATTGGAGCCCTACAGACCTGGCCGCACCTCTCTCTGTCCAGCCATATTGCAAGTCTTTCTCTCTCCCATTGGGTTGGGTTTTGGGCTGGTTTTGCTCCTGTATGGGTATTGTATCATTGGGGGTTTATGCGATGGTCTTATTTCTTTGTTTCCTGGTCCTATTTGTATTGTTTGGGGTTATAAACTGTTGGGGTAGTTTCTTGTAATCTACTCCTGTATTATTAGGTCTCTCACCTAACTGTGGAGAATGAATCCTACCAACTCCAGCCTTGCATCCCACCAAGGTTTCCCTCTTGCATCCCACAATAGAGCAGTTTTGAATCCCACAAAGTCATGCTCCATCTCTCATAGAACTCACAAGCTAAGGCTAAACTGTTTCTCAAATCAATGGTTGTTCGTATGATCCCCTACTCTTTATTTTTTACTTAAATGAAATAAGCAAAATAGGAAACCCCTATTTATGGGAGGGAGATCCCCTACAACTTAAGTCTCTCTTCAAAACAGAAGTTATTCTAGAACATTACAAAGAGAAACTAACTACTTAATCCCGTAGGAATTAAATCCCTAATATTTGGGCTTATAGATTTTTCCCATTACAATATTAAGCCCCCAAAATATAAATCCTATGGCCCATATAACCCATTGGGTACTCAACATTAATCTCATTAGTACATTCTTGGTTCAGTTTGCTGGCTTGCTTTGCTGGCTTGCTGCTGGCCTTCTTGTTCTTTTTAAATACATCAAGTTGCAAGATACTATTTGTATAGACCCTTTTAATTTAAAGGAAAATATTTGTGAAATTTATAGTTATCCTTTCTGAGTCCTGATAAGTTCGGAGCTGAATTTCTTACAATTTATTTACTTGACTGTTACAATATTTTTTATGATTATATGGTACTAATCTATGCTAGAATATGACTCTTCTCCTCTTATCTCTAGCTTACACATTGAGGTCACATTGACTATAATTGCCACTTTTCTTGTATGTAATATGCCTGTGGGGATGACCATATGTTACAATAATGAAGAATTTGGTAGAAAGAACACATTTAGGCATATGCCCTCCTTACATGTGTCTTTTTTTCCCCTCGAAGACTTGTGAATGGTGTCGTTGAGAAAACACGTAAAAGAACACAGATTTCTATTGCTGAGGCGGCTGATGCAATTGGTATTCCACGTATGCTGATTGACATTCGCCATGGTCAGTTGATGTACTCATGAACTTTTTCTTATGCTTTCTCACTCTGCGTGTGTCTTTTGGGTTGTCGATTATTTTTCTTTACATTGGCCTTAGTGCTAACAACTGTTGATATATTCTATGATTTCTTTGAATTTCTGTAGAGGGTTCTCATCGTGATCTCCCCTCACTTCAGCTGGTTCGTCTAGCCTCTTTGAAGGTAAGCCATGTTGTTTGGTGATTAGTTTTATTTGTTTGATTCTCATATTCACATTGCACCATATCGTTATTTATTTATTATCTTTTTTTTTGCACCACTATAATTATCTACTTTATCTTTCATTCCATTTGCGTGGCTATTGGAGTCAAAAGCCTTGTATTGGTTTGTTTCTTTGTTTGCTGCTGTAATCGTTTTGGGTTTTCCTGTTTTGTATGTTGTAGCTTTCTTTTCTCTTACTTCATCTGCCTCAGGAGCTTTGGTTGAATATATTGGTAATTATAAAAAGGCCCCTTGTATACATTTGGATTTTGGACATTAAAAGAAGTGTGGGGTTTACCTCGTCATATCTGAATTCCGAACACCTATTCTACTCTTGATAACTAATTTCACATTTTAAACTCATGGGAGTTTGATGCAGGACAGGGTATTGTTAACACATGATATTCCTAGATAGACGTTGAGAGAGAGGGGGTGGGGGTTGAATCAGGGTCTTGAAAAATATTTTCCCAACTGACCACTGAAGCCTGTAATACACTTCTGGCACTGACTACAACTACACACAGATTGGCTGGGCAATTCCCGATTTTACGAATCAATCACACAGACGTGTGCACACCCACCTTGCAATTACTATGTGGGCAGGCAGACTAGGTTGTGCACACCCATCTTGCAAAGCATACACAACACTCCAAATCTCCACATATACAATCACATCTGCACAACAACCAATATATGTGGTTTAGCAAGTTGCTTAATATATGTGGTTTAGCAAGTTGCTTACATCCACGAAGCAATGCTGTTGGGCTTCTTATATTGCTTGATACACTTCTCAATTTGATTGCTACACCAGTCCAGGAGTTACAACTCCTGCTTCTGACTATGCTCCTACACAGTCTAAAGCTACAAGCCCCATCTTGATTGGTTAACAACAACAACAACGACAACAAACTCACCCTTATCCCAACTTAATGATGTTGACTACATGGATCCAAGAAAAAAAAAAAGAAATGAAAATTGGAAAATGAAAAATGAAGTAAAAGGAAAGGAGCATAGAACCAACAAGTTAGGAAAATCTCAACTAGATGGGGTCGGCTACATGGATCATTGCCCTCCAATTGGCTCTATCTGAGGTCATACTTGGGATAAGACCTAGACTATGCATGTCATTCCTCACTGCTTCTCCTATGGTCATTTTAGGTCTGCTCCTAGCTCTTTTAGCTCCTTCAATCAGAATCAAATCACTCTTTGTTGGGGCATCCCCAGGCCTCCATTGAAGATGGCCATACCATCTAAAGCAGCTTTCTCGGAGCTTATTATTGATCGGGGCCGACTTCCAAATAGGCTCAAATGCATTCCTTACTTTATTTTTCCTAGTTTTTCCGCACATCCATCTTAAATCATACAGTCATTGAAATAAAATTCAAATCCCCTCCTCCCCAAAAAATATTATAAACACATGCTAGGCATTCATCGAGCCGACCCCATTAAGTTGGGATAAGGATTAGGGGATTTGCTAGCTCAAATTACCTCCACAAGGGTAATCACTACTCCGACCAGTCCTTGAAGCCCAAAAATCAACTCCTACAGGCTCTGCACTTCATGGCAATCATCAAAACCTTCCCAATTAAGTAAACGCCATTAATATTCTCCTCTCCAAAGGGGGTTTATGAGATTCTAGTACGAATCCCGATAAAATCTGCAAAATAAAAAAAGACTCATTTAGACTTAAAATGAGTCCAGAAAGCCATCAGGAAGATCATTCGTTGGATTGGCTCAAGACCCAAATGGAATCCAGTGATAGAATGAGCTGACACGAGCCCTTGACTCAATTTTGAGTTGTCAAATCTCCTTCACAGAAGAAGGCAGGTGGAAATCTGACCCTTGTATCTGCTCGGTTGCGTCATGCGGAAGTGTCAGCCATGAGGGCCTCTCGAAAGGAATATTGGATGTGGCGTATGTATGACGATGATGCATCGAATACAATCAACTATTTTCTCATGGCGTGGGACTGATGCCAAGCCTTAGATATGGATCATCATGTCTCACGACTGCGGGTGGATTGTCCACCATACAATTGGCTTGATCTATGGGCGGGATGCTCCATATTTCGCTTTTCATAATCTTCACGCTATTTTAGTATGGGCACGTTACAGAGAATCAAGATGGTGCTTACATGTGAAGCGACGCATGATCTAGCAGTGTGCTAGGGATCGTGTGAGCATCTTCTTCGTCAGACTCCAACTCCTAAGCACGCATCAATGACCGTCATCAAATTAGGATCTTGGATTATGTGGCATCTATCCGCATCATGAGCTTATCCAAATTGGCGTGTTGTGCCTATATGGTGCAGCACACACCATACAAGAATGAGAGAGTCTCTCAAACCTGTAGGAGAAGGGAGAACTCAAGAGAGAGAGAGACTACAAGAGTTGAAGAGAAAGGGAGATATGTGATTAGGTCAAAAATAGACCCTACGCCTCATATTTATACATTAACATAGAGAAGCCCTAGTATAAGTGAAAAGACGAAAATGTCCCTAATATACATTACAAAGATGTTCTTAAAATTAAGAAGCCCTTACACAACATTTGTTCATAATGCCAGAAGGGGAAGTAGACTAGAGTCTCACATAAGGCAAAGGAGCACTACTCTAGTAAACCATTAGAGCTCGTGCACACAGACTTGTGTGGGCCTATGAAGACTCAGAGCATCTCTGGTGAGAGATATTGATGCAGCTATGAGGACATATAAAGGAATGGAAGAAGGGTGTCGGCTAGGCAATTAGGGGCTGCCCAAGCAACCCACGATTTTAGTTGATGGGGTTTTCTTCTAGGGCTTGGTCTAGTAGCTGGTTTGGTTCCGTTGACTGGTCCAATTTAATTGTCTTAGTTGTTAAAGTAGTCTAGTTTCCTTTTCAGCTAGCTTATAATTTCAGTGGTTACTAATTTGCAGTTTTAGTAAGTATTGTAATAGGTCTAATTTTAGTTAAGTATTAGACCTTCTAATTTATATTCCCTCCCCCATCAACATTATAAATAAAGCATAGGAGACCTACTAGGCTGCCAGGATTTTACTCACAAACAACAATGGCTGTTGCTATAGATATCTCTGCTGAGAACTAGTCTTGTGTCTGATCAAGGTTGTGGAGCTGGTGTTCGATCTGGCTGACTCTTTGCGGTGTGAAGATCAAGGGGTCCTCTTCTTCAAGCTATCTTCTTCTTCTTTCCACTGCTCTAAGATCTACTGCTACTGCTGCAATTGTTGACAGGTATCTGGAATTCATCTCTTTCTCAATTCTGCCCAGAGTAAGAAGGTTTTTTAGCCTACTGCAACTGTAAGGTTTTTTTAGCCTACTGCAACTGTACCTGTACAGCCCCTGTGAACCACTGGTTTGGGCTGCTCTTTGGATCGAAGGAGCCTTCCACATAGAGAGAGACTCGTCCAGGATTTCTCCCTATTGGATCATGTGGTCTGGAGTTATACAAAATCGGATCACCTGGTCTGAAGTTATACAAAATCACTCAGATTTTGTCCTATAGTGATTTCTGCAGCCAAGACCTGAGATCGATCGGATTTTGTTGGCTTATTCTGGTTCCTATGTTTTCAGTTGATATAATCCCTATTGTTTGGATGGTTTGAGACTCATAATTGTCCTTGCTAGGCCCCAGTCATCGATTTACTGATCTAGCCAGAGAACCTTTCTCTATTGGGATCGATTGTTGTGCTGGTTTCCTACTTGGATATTTTCTTAGTCTAATTTATACTACTGTTGGTTGGACTGTGAATGTTCACTGAATAAAGCATCCTGCAGATTTAGAGCTTGATTGACTTGTCTATTGAGCTTTACATTAGATATTTTATGCTTTGCATCGATGATTACACTAGGGCGACTCGGGTTATGTTTTTTAAGCACAAGTCAGAGGCACTTGTGAGAGTCAAAATTATTAGAAATCGGGTTTAAAGAAACAGGATGAAAAATCAAGTTTCTGGGACTGGATAAAGGAGGTGAGTTCATCTGGGATAATTTCAAGAATTACTGTTATGAGCATGGGATTAAAAGACAAAATTCAGCTGCTAGAACACCACAACAAAATGATGTTGCAAAGAGGCCGAACAGGACAGTAAAAGAGATGGCTAGAACCATGTTGACAAAGAGCAACTTGGGGAAGAGATTCTTAAAGGAAGCAATGTATACAATAGTTGACATCCAGAGTAGGTGTATGTTGAGACCGCATAAGCACGAGACCCCATATGAGCCCTGATTTAGGAGGAAGGCTACAATAAAACATTTCAAAGCCTTTGGTTTGGGAGCAACCACTGCCCCTAGCTCCTTTAGATCCTTCAATCTGAATCCGATTACTCCTTACTGGTGCATCCCAAGGCCTCTATTGAACATGGTCATATCACCTCAAATGATTTTTTCGGAGCTTGTCCTGAATCGGGGAAACTCCCAAATCAGCTCTAATACGACCATTCCTTACTTTATCCCTCCAAGTTTTGCTACACATCCATCTCAACATCCTCATATCTGCTACACTTAGCTTATCTATATTAAGCTTCTTGACTGCCCAATATTCTACCCCATACATCATTGCTGGTCTTATGACCTTATAGAATTTTTCTTTACACCGGTCACACAACACTTCAAACGTGCCTCTCCACTTCATCCATCCTACTTTAATTCTCCAAGAAACATCGTCCTCTGTATCACCTTCCTTGTTTATGATTGACCCCAGATATATAAAATAATCACTTGTTGTATCGCTCTCCTCAAATTTCACCATCTCAATATATGTCTTAGTGTGACTAAAGTTACACACCATATACTCCATCTTCGTTTTACTTATCTTAAAACCGTTTGATTCCAGGGTTGATTAATCGTTTCTATTGTCTCATCCACCAAAACAATATTGCTAGCAAAAGCATACACCATGGAACCTCGTCTTGAATGTTGTTGGTTAAGTCATGATAAACGCAAACAAATAAAGCTTAAAGCTTATCCTTGATGTAACCCAATTGTAATTGGGAATTCATTACTTGGACCTCCCACAATTCCCACACTAAGTCAACATGCCCTTATACTTGTCTTTAACTATTTCCACATATTTACTGGACACCCTTCTTATCTCTAGTTCATGTCAGATTAACTCTCTTTGGACCTTGTCATAGGCTTTTTCTTGGTCAATAAAGACCATATGGAGGTCCTTCTTGTAAACTCTAAGTCTTTCCATGAGCCTCCTGAGTAAGTAAATAGCTTATGTCGTGAATCTACCTGGCATAAAACCAAATTGGTTCTCTGAGATAGTAGTTTCCCTTCTTAGGTGGGCTTCAATAACCTTCTCCCATAACTTCATAGTGTGACTCATTAATTTTATACCTCTATAGTTATTGCAACACTAAATGTCACTTTTATTTTTGTGGACCAGAACTACATTGCTTATCCTCCATTCATCTGGCATTTTCCTTGTGCTCATAATCTTGTTAAACAACTTGGTTTGCCAAGATACCCCACATAATCCTTAGTTTTTCCACACTTCTATTGGGATCTCATCTGGGCCTGGTGTCGTACTTATTTTCCATCTTTCTTAAGGCTTATTTAACTTCAGCCACACCAATCTTTTGTATATATCTATGATGTGTGGTGTCTTGATGAGTAATGCAACTATCTGGCCATTTCAACTCAAATTGTTTCTCTTTAGAAGGTCGCATAAATACTCATCCCACTTCTTCATAATGTCCTCATCTCTTACTAGAACTCTACCATCATCATTTTAATACATCTAACATGATCAAAATCTCTACTCGTCCTCTCTCATTTTAGCTATCTTATAGAAGTTTTTCCCCCCTTACTTTGTGTTTAGATTATTATATAGGCCATCATTTTTCTTAGCCCTTGCTTTCCCCACAATCTTAAAATAGCTTTGTTTTTTGCAGCAATTATAGCTCTTTTATCTTCTACGTTTAAAGTCCTTTGCCAAGTCTTAAAACTATCTTTCTTAATCTTAATGGCCGCCTAGACATCCTCATCCCACCACCAAGTCTCCCTAGGAAGAATGATTAAACAAGCAAAAAATTCGGACTTACGAATGAAGATTGAATCACATATATTTTTCTTCATCAACTCTTCTTGCTTAATTGCTTAAAAGGGCGTACCCAGTGCATGTGGCTCCCACATCTACAGGGTCTAGGGAGGTGGTCATAGTGTACGCAGCCTTACCCCCGCCACTGCGGGGTCTTGCTTAATTGCTTCTTATCACTCATTAGTAGGTTTGACGTTGCACTTCCAAAAAAGATTTGAATCACATAGATTCCACAAAGCTAGCTTTCCAATATGCTACCTGACGACACTTGACAGCTGGGTTTCATATAATTTTAGACCTCTGATATTCAAGATTAATATATCGGTGCATAGCTCTCAACTGATACTACACTTGAGCTGAATTTATGGGTGATCTGACAATTGGCTTTATTTTTTGGTAAAGAAAATATATGATCATTGGATTGAAAGAGATCATTTTCTCTTATTGTTATCTCTTCAGTCCCAGCTCTCTTCGAATTATTCCTAAAAGATCCTGGTTATAAAAGGTTGTTCTTGCTTCTCATTTCTTTCTAGAACCCCTGAACTGCATGTGCTTGGAACTAATGAGATAAGGCTTTAGGGTGGGCTCTTGATGGGGTTTATAACTTATATTGTGCAAGGTCCTTTGTACGATGGTATAAATTGTGACAGAAAAAATACTCATTAGGACATTGTTGGAAAACCAGGTTTTCAGACTCGACTCACCCTGTCAAAAACCTGAATTAACCTGGTCATCAGAACACTATCGATTGCGATAGATTCCTTCGAATGCATACATTCATTTGGATTGAACTACAAAGAACTAGAGAAGGAATTAGACTAACAAAAAATTAGTCACTAACTTCTAAAATAAAGATCCTAGTTGGTAAAAATGTATTGTTTCAGAATTTCAATTTAAAACATGTTAAGAACGGGGGAAATAGAACCATAGAAGTAGAACCAAGTTAAAAGACAGAGAACTACAGCCCCTGAATTTTCTGAAACCTGACTCAAATAGCTCTGAAACTTTAGAGTAATATTCTCCTACGCCTTCTGGATTCAACCAAGTCATTTAACATTGATTTAAAAGGGATATGGAGAATCGATTTGAGCTGGTTTAGGAAAAATCGTGTAACTAGGGAGATCAGTTTTTAAAGTAATACATCACCTGTTCACCGCTTTGGACCTCAGACTGAGCAGGTGGGGTCGACCTCAAGAGAGTCCTCTTGGTTAGGGTTAGGGAATAGAGATTGGATTAAGGGAAATAGGGAAGAGTCAAGAAATAGAAATTCGGGAATGGGATTAACATACAAGAGTTTTATTTTATCTTTTCAGTTCCTTTTTTATTTTGACCGGAATCGATGGATTTTCCAACACGAGCCAAAAAAAAGAATCAATGTAGACTCGTCTTGACTTGACCAGTATTTTTTTTTTGACAGCTTGTACCTGCGTCAAGACATAATGAGTTTGAAAAGACCGTATTGCCTCGCATTGAAGATGTTTGCGCAGAGCGCAAGTATCCATGCAAAAAGATTGACGGTTTATGGCTAATTATAGTAAGTGCCAGCTGTCAAACTGACGCACCACTACAAATCAGCCACAGACATATAACGACAAACTATACTAAGGTATTGGCTGTCTGTACCGTATAGATCGGTCAAGCCAAAGCGTCCTACATGCATTGCATCCACACCAAGACATAAATTAGTCTTATTACATCAATGAAAAAAAAATAAAATTGAAATATGCAATAGAAATGAAGAACTAAAACAAATGGTAAGCATTACACAATTTTGATCATTTTGAGCTAAATTTCGACCAATGCGAGTGAAGCTTCAATCATTATGAGCAAAATTTTAACCGAAACCAGGTAAACCCATCAAGTCACCTGGTCAAACGAGATATACTGTTGAAATTTTGGTATTTCGACCAATATTTTGAACTATGCATACCTCACTTTCAACTTTAGATCGAAGTGTCTTCCTTCTTTTTTCTGATTGTAATGCAGGAGTATGATCACTTTGATGTTTATTTTGGGCCTTTGATTAGTACTTTGTAACTTGGATGCATTGGAATAATGTAAAAACATAGGATATATTTTTTTTCTTTGGTTAATCTCAGTTTAGGAGTTCTCCCTTTTAAGTCTTTGATAGGGAGAAGTTTCTTTTTAGTTGGTCTCTATTTTTTTTTTAAACAAATCATTGAGTCAAATTAGGAATCTCCTTTTTAGCTTGCGGCTGTGAGGTGATTAGATTCAGTTTATATTATTATTTCTTTATTTTTTTTATTTAACTGTTTGAGTAGGTTAGTCTTCTACTTTATGTCTTTTTCTGTTTTATAAATACATGTAAGAGGCTAGCCTTCACCCACGTTTTGAGTAAAGGATTGAATTAGTTTGTTTGGAAGAGATTGTTATCTCTCTCTCTCCCATCTTTATTCCCCCTGGAGTTGTCTCTCTCTCTCTACCCTCCCCACGATCTGCTATATCCTCTCCTTCCTCTTTCTCTCTCCCCTATGATCTCCTTTCTCTCCCCCCAACGGCTGTCTTCTCTCTCATTCTTGCGGCATCATTGCTAACAGGTTTCCCTTTTCTTTTTCTTTTCTATATTTTCTTCCCATCAACCTCCACCTTCCTTCTCTGATTTTTAGATCTGAAACCCACCTCCAGCAGGTCATCTTCCATCAATTTGATCCGCTTCAGATTGCTTTGGGAAATAATAACTCTTTGTGCTGCCAAAATTGTTTCAACAGTATTTAATTCCCTATAGTCAATACTTAAAATCAATGCCCTATTTAATATTCAATGCAGATTTTCATAGTTTTCAAGCAACCCTGTTGAAGACTAATTGATCCTGCTTGCATAAACATTATCTGGGAATTCAATTGTATTAGTTATGGGACTGCCTCTGTTCTTTATTATCTCTACAATTTGGCTATTATACTTGCACAAACTCATTTGAACTTCTCTAATTTTCCTTTGTTGTGGAATAGGGTAACTTAATATCACCATTAATTTGGATTCTTTTCTATTGACAATTTCAGGCACTTGATTGGTTGCGATCTTATTATTGGGAGCCTCAAAAGAGTGCAATTCCATTTCGAAACGGTGGTGTTGGTAACGTTAGAAAAGAAATCATGTCTCGACTGCGTGAATTTATCTTTCATCTAAAGACTAGGCAGTCTATGCATTCAATCAAGGGAAAACGTGAGTATAGATGGTTTTTCTCCATTAAGTTTAAGCTGTAAATTTGTGCAGAGTTTTTTTTCTATATATTTTATTGTAACTATATGAGGATTTCCTTACCTTCCATGGATGACTAATGTGTCTTTCTTCCTCTCCCTCTCCCTCTCCCTCTCCCTCTCCCTCTTGTGCATGCATATAATTATGTGACTGTTGATTGAGTTTGGTGTAAAACAGAGAAATACTGAGACGAAAAACTGAAGAGGAGTGTAAAATAATACAATATTATGAAACTTCAGATTCACTTTGATGGGAGATTGTTGCTACTTGGACTTACAGATTTGATTTTTTTTTTATAAGCAAATAGATTCAATTATCTCGGGCTTTGCTTTGTAATATCTGAATATGGCGTGCAAAGATATTTTGTTATACCTTGCACTTAGATGAGCTGTGACTGTTAATTTATATTGCTTACCTTCTTCCCCCCC
>NW_024868400.1:224030-227744 GCF_013358625.1 Macadamia integrifolia | reverse complement strand
CCCCCCCCCCCCCCTTTTTGGCTTACATTAACAAGCTTCTAATTATGTGCTTTAATACATAAGTATATATTTGAATTCAGTTTTAAAATTTTAAAGAAAAGAATGGAAGGTTAATGACTGACCTTTATTCCTTTGTTGGTTGTGTGATCTTATTCAATTGATTGCTTGAAAGGTATAAGCGCTCTAGTTTCTCATTCAACAGAGATCCTGGGGACACTTCTACATATTTGTTAACTACTGTTTGTTGAAAATGGCCTTCTTCCTACAACTGGCACCAGTATATTAGAATTGAGGCAGTTTTACCCATGGTAACTACTTAAGAAACATTATATACTTATAAACATGACTTTAAAACATATACCACCATTATCAAAACAGTACAAAAGAGAAGGTGAAATATGAAACCTCTTATATTTTCTTTCATTCTGTTTTTTGTTGTCAAACCAAGGGAGGTACAAACTGAAAGTGCATCAAATTTGGATTCCTCGTGAAAGTTTTGGATCGATTGGGTTTGTCCCAAGGATAAAGTTGAGCTGATGTTGCTTCGGCAGTGTGCTCATTTAAGTCGTAGTTCGTTTGCACTGCTACTTGCTTACCAGTGTCTGTGGTGCTTATGGGAGGAGAGGAATGCAAGACCTCTAGAGGTTTGAAATCTCCAGGGCAGGTGATCCTTCAGAACATTACGATTGGGGTGGCTCAGTAAGCAGTAGTTTACAGATATGACTGGGATCCAATAGCCTGATCCATAACTAGACTGGAAAATTGTGCTGTGTGTGCCTCCCACCTGTGGGTACTGTGAAGTTGAACTTGGGTGGCTGTTCTCTTGGTAACCAAGGTCCGTCTGGCATTGTATCGGTGATAAAATCCTAAATGGGAGAAATCCTTGGTGCATATTGGGTCATATGAGAGAGTGAGTCATTGAAAGTGGGGCTTCTTTCCTTGAGAGCCACTTCCTACAAAAACAAATTATATTAACCCCTATCAATCCCTATTGGGCCAGAATTTAAGTTTTGACCTGGTTCGTCCCGGTTTGGGTTTTCACATCGGTCATGCCGATCAAGCCACACACATACAACTGCATCAGAGTTGTTATGGGAACTCCATTTCATTGGGAAGTTTCAGTTTCTATTCTATTGTATGCTTTGACACTTTCTTGCCTTGGTTAGTGAGTTTTCTCACTCTTCCTTCTAGGGGGTGTTGTTTCGTACTTTTAGCATTTCTCTCTCATCTCAATAAATCTTCGTTGCTTATTAAAAATAAATAAAGTGTAACTTTCAAAGCTGAATTTCATTATTAAATTTGATAAATAGTTACACAACCTAATGGATGGTATATGCTTTTATAGAGGGAACTTTGCTACTATGAGGCAATTACATTTCCTTTACTAGATTTTCAGGACAAAAGAGGGAACTGGTTATTAGATCATTTTATTTTAGATGAGGCTTGCATATACTGATTTTCATGTTTATATTTTGATTGATTGAACTCCTTAATTCATATATTTCCAACATCAATTGGTGGGTTTTCTTTTATTGACTTCATTTTAATTTTTAGGTGTTAAACAGTCTGAACTATGGTGTGGGGGTTCTAAGTTCTTCTCCCGGATGGCTGGGAAGCTCCAATCTCCAAAATCTCAAGGTATGATCATCCAATCTGATTGCAATCTCCCACTGGGACTTGTCACATGGTAGGTCCCAACACCTCTATAGTTAACTGTTTCGCTTGTAAACAATCAGAGACAGCCATCCCCTTCCTCATTGCATGTGTTTCTTTGTGTGCTTGCTGTCATGATAAAAAACTTTTGAGACAATGGATGCCAATGACATTGTCATCAACTAACTATAGCCAGCCAACCATCCAAGACTGTTGAGCCTGTATATGCATCCATAGATGCACTAACAAGGAGCAGTTAGACAATTGGTCAACCATCCAGGTCCTCAAAGTATGCCTTGACCAATGTGTGAAGGACTAAACCATACCAGGGAGCATCCTAGCCCATTCCACAATATTCAGGCACTGTCTCGAGCCCACCCCAATATTTAGGCACTGTCTTGACCCACCCAAGCTACCTGATGGTTTGTTACCCACAATTGGAGCAAAGCCTACCATTTGGGCCATGGGTTGCTCTTTTATGTGGCAAGTTGCACTGCCAAATCCCCTTGATCTGACATTGACTCATACATTGCCTCTTGGACAGGTTCGTCCATGAACCCTAGCCCTTAGGACAGCCCACTTGGTTCCTGTTTAGTCGTTACTGTTGCATAGTGCATGCTAATGTAAAGCAAAGGCAATCCTGCAGCATGGGCGTTCCTGTGGTGCTGACCTGAGGTTGATGCCTAGCACTTTCCAAGTTCCCGAGCATCTCCTTCTGATCAGGAAATCCCAGACTCCCCGTTAAGTGACCTTAGGTCATCCCAAGTCCATTGTAGATATTCCCACAAATTGTGAATAGAGAGCCACAAGTTGGGAGGCGGGGGCCTAAACGCACCCACCTAGAGTTTTGTGCCTTTCGGGTTTCATTCCAAATGGAAATGCTGAGGGAACCACCCCTTGAAAGCAGTCCCCAAAAGAAACTGTGCTGTTTTGGAATCAAAGGGCAACCAAAATAAATCCCAGGGCTGCCTTACCGTTCCCTTATTCCAAAACAAGGTAGGTCCTTTGGGGACCCTTTTGAAGGGGCCTTGGATAGGTTGACATCCATGCAAGGTTGGACTAAACACAAAATTTACAGGGGTTATACAATATGCCCATGACTCCACAGAGCCTAGACCACAGTCAACGTTGCTGCCTGTATGACAGACTCTTATCTGTGTAGTGAAGTGTCCGACACATATGGCCCCTCTTTCGGGCGACAATACACATGGCACATGTGGCCCCTCTTTTGGGTGGCCAACTGGCCGTACACAGATGTATTGTTAATGTGACAGGCCTGGTGGCTCTGATTCAATTGAATTATGCAACATGAAAGTTTATGCTGTTAGGTAAAGAGGTCCAACTGGTATGTGAAGTCTACTAGGGACCCAGGGTTAGTGGATGTGGGATTGTTCCCAACACTCCCCGTCAGTTGTTGCTTTCCTGTTGGGTGGTAGTATATGTGGCACCTGTGGCCCCCATTTTGGGTGGTTGTACATGGATGTAGTGGGCCTGGTGGCTCTGATATCATATTGAGAGTCCAAGGTTACACAGTTGATGCAGATACGGCTGCCTTTTCTTGGTTGGACCAGCATGACCGGCTTTGGAAGCCAAGAGCCAAGAAGAACCGGTCCAGCCCAGGGTTTTGGTCCAACAAGGGTTGGAAATAAAATTAGTAGTTTACCTAGTATTTTATTTCATGCTTTTAATTTCCAGACTTGAACGTAGGAGTAGGATTTATTTCCTTGCTTTGGTTTCCTTTTTATAGTTGTTTCCTAATTTAGGCTAGTTTCCATTCTAGTTAAGTTTCTAATTTCATGTTCCTATTTTCCTATATATTGGTTGTAATCGACTGAAGATTTAGAGAGCAATTTGATTATTGAATGAATGTGTGAGTGTGATCTCCTTTTCCCCATCTCTACTCTGATTTCCCCTCCCTTCCCTAAGGGTTCTCCATCAACTTGGTATCAGAGCCGAAGGATCCTCCTTCGTTCTCTTCCTTTTTTCCCATTCTCTGTTTTTGGTTCTACCGTGACAGAGAACAGCCAAAAAAAAAAAAAAGACTCTGCTGCAAATAGAGAA
>NW_024868400.1:212812-223772 GCF_013358625.1 Macadamia integrifolia | reverse complement strand
TGCTGGTTCCATCTCCCAGAAGGAGACACTTCTGGTCGGTAAAACCCACCCCCACGATTTCCCTTTTGTTCCTTTTCCTTTTATTTATCTTTCGTTTCCTAAGATACCCCTCCCTTTCTCCTTTATTCCCCTTTTGTCCCATATATTTTTATTTCCAGCAAACCCCTATCCCACACGTGATTGACATACTTTTTGTGGTTTAGTTCGAACTTCAAAAAAAAAAAAAATTCCCATTCTATCCCTGCCCTTTAAGCATTCAGTTATTTACTATTCTACCATTATTCTTTGAGTGCTATTTTGTTACTCATCACCATGGTAGCCAATAGTGAAGTTGTTCAACAGCTGAATTCTTATAAAGGAGAAACTGATACAAAATTTGATGCTCTCACTAACATGGTCACGTCCCTAAAAACAATGGTGGAATCTATGCAAGTTTCTATTGATCGTTTGGTGGCAGCAGATAAAGGAAAGAGTCCCATTCAGTCTGGGGATTCCTCCAACACCACCCCACAGGATCTGCCAGGAACACCACCACCACCACCACATCATACACCACCACCACCACCTCCACCACCATATGGGACTGGTAGACATGATGATGGAGCAGAAAGAGCAGCAAAACTGGATGTCCCTGATTTTTATGGAGACAATAATCCAGAATTGTACCTTGACTGGATTCACAGTTTAGATACATTCTTCAGATGGTACGGGTTGACTGAGGCTCGAAAGATCCTATTTGCAGAGGCCAAACTGAAAGGCACGGCTCGAGTCTGGTGGATCAAGCAACAACAACAGAACCGAATCCGAGGCATTGGGTTGGTCACTACTTGGGCTGAAATGTATGAAGTCATGAATCGGAGATTCTTGCCTTCTGATTACAAGCAACGCATGCATCTCAGGTTTGCACAGTTGAAACAAGAGAATTTGACCGTTGAAGAGTATGTTGCTAGATTTTATTATTTGGCCACTCGTTCTGACTTTGAGTGGGATGAAGAAGTCTTAGTGGCCCAATTTCGCAATGGTTTGCACCCTCAACTTAGTGCTGCCCTTGCATCTAGTCGACTACCTACAATGGAAGACGCCGTACAAGTAGCATATCAGGTTGAGGAAAGTCTGAAACGCCCATACAACCGGAGAAATTTTGCAGACACTTTTTCTCGAGGTACTAGTTCCGTTTGGCAACAGTCTCCTACCCAAGAGAGGTCATCTAGCAAGCCACAGGCAAGTGCTACATCTATGGCTTCTTCACGACCTAGTCGGCCGTATTCTCCACCTCGACATGTTTCTGAAATGTCATCTTCACGGCCTACTCGCCCATATTCACCCCCTCGGCGTGGTTCAGATAAACCTTCTGATTCTTCAAAATTCACAGTTCGGTGCTACTCATGCAATGGATTTGGACATATCAGTGCCCAATGTCCTAGCCGTTTGGTTGCTTTTATTGATAAGGAATCTCCTCTGCCATATATTCCCGAAGAGCAACTTGGTTCTGACACAGTTGATTTAAGAGAAGAGCGTGCAACAGGTGAAGTCAATGACACTCTCAGTGACGATGACCAACATCCTTTTTATGTCATTCGTTATGTGTTGACCACTCAAAAGGCCACTGAAAATGAAGATTGGCGCCGCAGTAGTATTTTTCAGACTCGTGTGAAGTGCAATGATCAGTTGCTAACCTTGGTCATTGATGGAGGCAGTTGCACTAATGTTGTCTCTGAAGACGCTGTTCGTAAGCTGGGATTGAATACAGAACCACATCCTAATCCTTACAAGGTTGCTTGGGTGAACAACACTAATCTCAAAATCACAGATAAGTGCTTGGTCACATATTCTATTGGTGGATTTAAGGATACAGTCCAATGTGATGTCCTCCCTCTGAAGGTGTGCCATATCCTTCTTGGTCGACCTTGGTTGTTTGATAAGAAAGTACAGCATTGTGGCTATGCCAATACCTATGCCTTCAAGCATGCCAACAAGACTATGAAGTTTCATCCTGCCAAAGATCTCCCTGAAATTAAGCTCAAGAAGATGGTGGGATCATTCCTCATTCAGCGTATTCCTTCAGACGGTCTCCTCGGTCCTTTCCCTAACTCGACGGAGTCGAGTTCTTTTCAGAGGAGGAGAGTTGATGCAGATACGGCTGCCCTTTCTTGGTTGGACCAGCATGATCGGCTTTGGAAGCCAAGAGCCAAGAAGAACCGGTCCAGCCTAGGGTTTTGGTCCAACAAGGGTTGGAAATAAAATTAGTAGTTTACCTAGTATTTTATTTCATGCTTTTAATTTCCAGACTTGAACGTAGGAGTAGGATTTATTTCCTTGCTTTGGTTTCCTTTTTATAGTTGTTTCCTAATTTAGGCTAGTTTCCATTCTAGTTAAGTTTCTAATTTCATGTTCCTATTTTCCTATATATTGGTTGTAATCGACTGAAGATTTAGAGAGCAATTTGATTATTGAATGAATGTGTGAGTGTGATCTCCTTTTCCCCATCTCTACTCTGATTTCCCCTCCCTTCCCTAAGGGTTCTCCATCAACAGTTCATTGATGTTGGAGTATTCTCAATAGTCTATGTGTATGCACATCATGTCCACCATAAAAATTTCAAGCTTTTGTTCTCTATTCTTCTTAAACTGCTGATGGATGTTGAATCTGATTTCAGGTCCTAAAAGACACATGACCAAGATTCTGCGGAATCTTGTTCAGTTATATTCTTTGTACCCCTCAGAAGTAGTTTCAGTGTTATCCGAGTTCCTACTGAAGACATCTGATTCCTCAGCTGGAAATGGGATGGAGTCCTCAGATAATTTGCTAGCGGACTGCTTCTGTGGCAATTCAAAAATCCTCATAAGCACAATTCATGACTGGAAATACGTAATCATGCGGCTGTCAAGTAAGGAACCGGAATTGCTGCTGACCATTTTCAAGTCAGTTCTTGAAATGATTGAGACTCGGGAAGCCATGAAATCTGATATAGGTAAATTTTCCACTCCTTTGTTGGGATTAGTATGTTTACCTTGATTATTATGCAGGTTTATGTCGGATCAACCTTTTATGGGGATCTCTCTAAAAATCTAATATGTTGTGAGATAGAATAGTTTGTGAGATTGTTTATTGAGGATTCTTGGACATGTCGATCACTGAAACAGCAGATTGACATTGTCTATCCAAAATTACCTTTCACCACTCACTTTTTTTTTTGTCTGACATCAAGTGATTGAAGTTCAAGTCAAAATCCACTTCGTAATGATAAAAAATTGAAGTTCTCGTCTCCCTTTAACCCTTCTATTGTTCCTGGATTGGTTGTTGAATAATAGAAAATCATGTGATGTCTGCATACAACTTTGTCAAGTTACGTTTGCTTTAAAAAATTGGAAATGTTATTTTATGGCTTATATTAAAGTAAGTGATCAACCTTGAATTGGTCTACATACCTTTGCTTCATGTTTGTAGTCTAATACAAACAGTTGTATCTTTCGACAGTGTTTCACTTTTTCTTTTCTCTTAATTTTCCCATTATATTCTTCTCTTTCCTTTTGAAACTTGATTCATGAGAATAGCTGCATCTTTTGTATGTGCTATAGGTATTAGGTATTCCTATATAAATGATATTCCTTGTTCAAGCTGGACATGAAATGCATTGGCTCAGACCTGAGATCCAAATCAATCCGTTTCTAACATAACCAGGTTAAGTCAGACCTATTGTTGAATTTTGTTTTGGAGCTGGTTTAGGTAATTTACATCATGACCTTGGAAGCTCATCATTGATTATTCCTCCATCCCCACATCCACCTAAACGATGAAACGGGGGAAAAAGAAAAAGAGATCCAACCTTCTCGGATCTCCCAACCCCAATATCCCCCCACAAAAAAAAAAAAAAAAAAAAAAAATTTGTTTTGATGAAGGGTTGAATATAGATACAGAGGAAGTGGTTCCAAGTTGTGGTGGATAAATTTATGTTGTTGCTCAAGTAAACATTTTCTAAAGCCTTTGTGTGGTTATTTATTATTCATGGTTTTATGGCAGGACATCATTGCATTTCATCAGAGCATAAGGCTGAGATTCTTCAAATTGAACATCTTTCATCACTGGTTCCATGGCTCCTTGGGAATCTTAATGAAGTAAAACAACATAGACTCACAGGATTTTTGGCTGAAACTGATGTTTCTGTGGTAGAAACAAATGTTATATCAAAAACAACATTAAATGAACTCCTACGGAAATGTCTTTTGATATTAGCTCTGGGCAACAAACAACTCTCTGGTTCTACACTGCTTCTTGCGCAAATGACAGGAAACAGCTCTCTAGTAGAGAGGCTTAAGAAACTGACGGCATTAAGCTTTCCAGACTGTGATTTCATTGAAAGTTCTACATGTATGGGTATGGGAGACACCCTTCTCGAACAGGAGAATTACATAAGACAGGTAGAGGAAAAGCTGGAGTCTCTTAAATGGCATCGGATGAAGGGTGAAATGGTCAATATAGTGCCAACAATTGTTGATGAGGGAACAGAGAAAAACATGTGGTCTGTAGCCAAGTCATGGAACCCATGTCCAATTGGTATGTTGCCTCGAGCTCTAGGTTCTTTAGGCATTCTTCCTATTCTCGACAGAAAAGTTGACTACCCAAAGGTCCACCATCAAAAGGTTGAAGAATCCTCCGAAGCCAATGAGCACTGGAAGCTAAATCGTTGTCGTGGAAAGAGAGAAGCGACTTGTGATATCAGGATTTTGGAGGGCTCAATTGCCTCTAAGAAAATGAGGGAGACATCAGATGGTGGTCACTTGGACGGCCGGGATGGTTCATCACTGAAAGCTGACGAAGGCTTACTGATGATTGATGGGATTTGGAAGAAGGTTGCAACCCAGGAATTACAAGCCATTGGATCTGCTGTAAGGATTTTGGTATGACAACTTGCGAGGTTGTGAATGTTACAATCAACATACACTGTTGCAATGAAGCTGAATCTAGTCTTTTATGGATGTGACAGATAACGAATGTTATGGCAATTATGCAATTTTGTAGTTTATTTTATTGCATTTACTATAATTAATCTATTTGGATCACGTCTTTTTTCTCTACTTTTTCTGTTTGACAAGGAAACTATTTATTGATAAATCAAATGGTTTACTTCTTATTTCATTGTTCCAAGGTGCAAAATGTAATGCAGATAATGACAGTTTTTGACAATGAAAGAATACAATTTGATTTTATATTCTAGAATGCTAGCTGGACATGCTATTTGAACAAAAAGGAATCTGTGCTATCCAAGACCCCCTGTTTTCCTGAATAAATGGAAGCAGATTATTGAGGAAGAGAAGAAAACAAAGGGGGAGTCACCATTAGTATTCTGTTTTGTATAATTGGAAGGAAATTTACCTAGGGGGAGGAGTAATGGGGAATGGCGATCTAGGGGAGGCTCTATTTGTACTTCTCTTAATCTGGTGAGGAATTTATTTAGCGGTTGGTGAAAGTTTGATTTTCATTAAGAGGTCAGATTTTAGATATCTGTGGAGGACTTTTCCACCCCTTCCCTTTAATATCTTCTTTTCGTTAGTCAGAAAAAAAGTGGAAAGTACAAGTAGTGCATCCTTGACTCTCTTTTTTCTAAAGGACTTTTGCCCCTTAAATGATTTTTCTTTTATTAGCATCAGAAAAAAGTGGACAGGTGGAGCCTCCCTCTCTCTATCTCTATTACGAGGGAGGACTTCTCCTCCTCAATAAATTCCCATATTTAATTAAAAAAAAAAAAAAAAGAGGAGGTAGGGACTTAAAAATATGTTCCTTCAACATTCCTCAAGAAGTTCCTTGATAAATTGCTAGGTATCATCTTTAAACAACTGATGACAGGCGAATGCCTCTCGTTTTTGAATCAGTGAACCATAGAGAACCGATTTTTTTTTTCTTTTTTTTTTTTAAATGATGGTGTCTAGACCTTTGGCCCGATTAATCCTCTAAACGCTTTTGTATGCCTTCACAGACATGAGTTGGGTCAACGTCATTATCAGCTCCTATAAGAATCATAGAAACAGTGAGGTTAGTATCAAGGAAATAAAAGGGATTTGAACTCGAAACACATATTGATTTAGACATACTCCCTTGCCAATTAACATGGTTGTTGTTGATCCTGAATTCTAATCAATGCAACAGGCATGCCATTATTTGGGCATGTTCCTTTTTCCAATAGGTCTATTGTGGATATACATGTAATTAGCCCACATTAGAAAGCGACACACCCTTTTCTCTTTATTGGGCTAAAAATGTGAGACACCTTGCTTGTATTGCGTTTCACATCCTTATTCTAATATGTGTAAATTCTCTTTATTTATTTATTTATATTATTTTTTATACATATTCTACTATAGAGGTTACGTGCTAAAGTTATAGTCTGGCAAGTAATCTAAATAAACTAGTTTAGGAGCACAACTCCTATAAATTAATTTGCAATGACATGGTCCAACAACTCCTTGCATCACTGCAAAAATGAAAAATTAAATAAAGAAAAGGTGAAAGGTTTGATGCATGGTTTTATGAAACATGGTCAACACCTAAGCCATTGGATAAGGATACTCGATTCTCGATTCTCGATTCTCGATTCTCGATCATCTATCCAATGGGCTGAAGTGTTGACCACGTTTCATTAAGAAAATTATGTATCGGTTTACGTACGTAATTCTAACATTTTTTTTTCTATGATGTGACTCTTACATTTATGATTTATATAATTTCTAACATTTTTTTTCTATGATGTGACTTTTACATTTATGATTTATATAATTTTTAACATTTTTTTTTCTATGATGTGACTCTTACATTTATGATTTATATAAATGTCTTCATACACCAATGGTGGAGTGGTTGTAGTAGTAGATGAAATGGAGAAGCGCGAAAGGAGTGCTGGTGGTCACTTGGTGCTTCTCCCATGTCCCCTGCAAGGCCACATGAACCCAATGCTTCACTTGGCCAATCTTCTTCACTCCAAAGGTTTTTCTATCACAATTGTTCATACACAATTCAAATCTCCAAATCCTTCCGGATACCCATCTGACATCAACTTTAAATCTATCCCTGATGGCTTATCAAAAGATCAAGAGGATGATTTAGTATCTCTCCTCTTAAATCTTAATCTAAATTGCGAAGCTCCAGTTCGCGATTTCTTGTTGCAAATGCAATCTAACCGCAGCGGGCAAGAACCATTTTTGGGTATCATCCATGATGCTAGTTTGTACTTTGTATCAGCCATTGCAGATGATATGAAGCTTCCTAGATTTGCTTTCAAAACAAACAATATGACTTTTTATGTTGGTTATTTGCTAACCACACAAAAGGGTTGCCATCCAATCAAAGGTATGTATTTGACATCATAGATATGTGTCTCTTATGATGAATTTTGCCTTTTCTTATGATTCTACCATTTTGTGTCTCAGATGAGGAATTGGAGGAGCCAGTCTTTGTGCTACCATTCCTTAAAATCAAGGACCTACCAGAGGTCAAATCATCAGATTTGCATATACAAGTTGGTAAAATGGTTGATGCAACAAGGACTGCTACTGCAGTAATTTGCAACACCTTGAAGCAACTTGAACAAAATGCATTACCCATGTTTCAACAAGATCTTTCTATACCTGTCTTCCTTGTTGGTCCTCTCCATAAATACTCCATATCTCCTCCTACTACTGCAACAGATAGAAGTTGTATTTCTTGGCTAGACACTCAAGCACCTAGCTCTGTTATCTACATAAGCTTTGGTAGCTTAGTTACCATCAGTGGAAGTGAACTAGTGGAGATGGCTTGGGGGTTAGCCAACAGTAAAAAAAACTTCCTATGGGTGGTAAGACCTAGCTCAGTCCATAACTCACAATGGGTGGAACTGCTTCCCAAAGAGTTTGAAGAGCTAATAACAAATGGAAGGGGTAGGATTGTCAAATGGGTACCTCAACAGGAAGTATTAGCTCACCCTGCCATTGGAGGCTTTTGGACACACTCTGGTTGGAATTCAACATTAGAGAGTATAACTGAAGGAGTTCCTATGCTTTGTTCACCTAGATTTGGGGACCAAAGGATAAATGCTAGACTGGTAAGTTGTGTGTGGGGAGTGGGAATACAAATAGAAAATGATGGGATGGAGAGAGGATTGATAGAGAAGAGTATAAGAAGAGTTATGGTTGACAAGGAAGGGATGGAGATGAAGAGAAGAGCCATGGATCTTAAAGAAAAAATAGAAATTTCTCTCAACAAAGGTGGTTCTTCTTATGTAGCTTCGGAGAAGCTGAAATTTTTTATCAAAAATGGATAGAATAATTTATCATATTATTATTCTAGTGTAAATAACTTTGTTGCTCAAGTAAAAGAGATCCAACTTGTATAGAAGTGGAAAAGAATTTTAATGGACAGCTTTCAATCTTTAATGCTCATATTATTTTAAGTCAATAAAAACTGCAGAGATGAGAGCAACCAAGAAGCATATCCTTGTTATTTTTAATACTCACATGCATCATGTGTTTAGTCATTATTTACTTAAGAAAAAATGGTTCTAGGCTTGTTTGTACATGTCACTATCAAAGACAATGTGCATTGAGGCTGTGATTAAATTTGATAAAATGGTTCTAGGCATGTTTGTAGATGTCACTATCAAAGACAATATAAATTGAGGCTGTGATTAAATTTTAGACGCCCATAAGTTCCCCATGTATAGACCTGGATGGCTGGATCCAGTTGATTTCTAGCTGGTTTACTAGGCCTTACAGAAAGATTGTACTTAGTTTAGCCAGCATTTCCTTTTTATTTCAACCTCTTGGAAAAAAAAAAGGTATAGGAGAAAGTTTTCCTTGGGGGAAGTTTCGCCAAACCATCCACCCTCAAAGGGTTTTAATTTGTTCCTCAAAATATCCTTTCAATGCTCTCCCAGGAGCATCTAAAGCCCTGCAGTCACCGTGGCTTATGAAAAACTTGGTCCAAAAATATGTCTTTGACGATAATGTTCAAATTTGTTTATGGTTTGAAAAATCAGATCAAATTAGTCAAATCGACTAAAAACCTTTGATTTGGAGATCTACAAGGCTTATTTTGGTATTTGGAAAATTACCAAGGGGTAAAATTCAAAATTTTTTTCCCATTTTTAATTTTTATTGAATTTGGCTATGAAATTGGCGTATGTGGTGTTGTAATAGCATTGTTAGAAAACCAAGTTTACTGACTCAACTTGGCCTCCTCCAAACTTCGTGACTTGGGCGAGTCATATATTTTCTAGCATGGGCATAAGTAGAGAGAGAGAGAGGCTTATCCATGGATTGGTTCTCACATTGGTGCAAAGGCATTATGGCTAATTTTCCTAGATCAATATTCCACTATTTATGCCTTCTTCACTACATGTAATAAATTTAAGGAGAAAGAAACCTGCCAGTCTAGTGTAGGCAAGACCAAAGAACCCAGAGCCTCAGAGGGGTTCTTTTTCCCATAAATTTGTTACAAAGAATGAACCGAAGCTCAAAATGCCACTATGTATTCTTATTAAGCATTTGAGAAATGTTGATGCGTCAAAAGGTCCATGAAACCAAAATTTATAGAAAGATAAGGGACCGATTTCTTAGATAGTTTCATTGAATACCTTCTAGGATGGAGATGAAAAGGGGCCCATGGGAGCACTAGTAGAAGCATCAACAAGTGTGGAACTTCTACCTTTCATGAAGGGTGGGATCCCCACTCTGTCTAGGTGCAGGGGCCACATTGACTTTTACATTTCTTTTTCGCATTTTTTAATATTTTTCTTCGTTGAAAGGTTGTATTTACCCTTTGGTAAATTTTAATCAGTGCTTCTTGTTGTTAATGAAGTAGTGAACTAAAAAGTTGTAACTTTCTTTTGATGGCCCTTGTTTTATTTCCAAAAATTCTTTAAATTGAGATTAATATTATATATATATATATATATATTATAATGTTATTTTAAGAGCCATTATTGTCTTATACATTTTTTGAGTAAACATGTGAAATGATAGGATTTTATCCTCCTTGAAATAACAGTGTAATATGATAAAAGGCAAAAAAGTAAGATTAGACTTTTTTCACCAAGCATGGTTACAACTAGAGGGGTCAATCAGTCAATTCGGTCCGGTTTGACCAGGCAAAACCTGTTTTGGTTTTGTACTAGGCCAAACCAAAATCAAACCGTTAAGCCAAAAGTTGGTTCCAATTTCAGTCTGGTTTGGATTGTTTTTATTGATTTGACTTAAGGGCTCTTATTAGGCCATATCAGGCAGCTACCCATTCTGTTTCAATTTTTCATATAAATGCATTAAAAAAATACTAAAAATAATGGTTTTGGTTGGTCCATTTAATTGGTTCGGTTCAATTTCTATCCATTTCATATAACCTCAAATCGAACCAAACTAATGAGGGTTTGATTTGGTTCGCGATCAACTAAATGGTCCGATTGGTTCAAGATAGAAATTGACACCCTTAGTGGCTTAGGTACAACAAGATTGTCCCAATTTTAAATCACCATACAAAATTTGGAGGATTTTTTTTTTCTTTTATCGTGATTATATTATTTATATAAGAAAAAGAACGTTACCTGATAGTGTTTCGTAAGCCCAGAACACAAGGGGAAGTAGAACCGACATGTAAAAAGGCATTCATACCTCAGCTCCACTTTCTCATGTGTAGGCATAAGGAACACTGTCATTAAGATCATTTCATAAAATATAAAAATAAAAAAAATAAAATAAAAAAAAGAGAGTGAGAGAGAGACTGGTACTGTATTCAGCTCCACTGATTCAGAGAACCTTTCCCTTCCTTTTGTTTTTGCTCATAAGCATTTGAAAGTTACATTTCTTAACTATTATCATGGAACTTACCTTTACAACCACTTAGAATAGACATCCATACACATCCTCCCCTCCTTGTCACTGGTCACCTATCTCATAAAGCATGAAAAGAGATCGTCTTCTTTCCCCTCCCCCCCCCACCC
>NW_024868400.1:199781-212792 GCF_013358625.1 Macadamia integrifolia | reverse complement strand
AGCCTCCGTTCTAGGACAACCTTGGCGATTTGCCTTTGTTAAGTACATCTCTTCAGGCAAGGTTCTAAAACTCCGGAATGGGCACCGGAACAATAAAGGCCGTTACCATTTCAGAACCGACTGGATCAGACTTTATCAGACAGATCTACATCTGTTATTAAAAAAAAAAAAAAAAAAAAATGTTTTATAACATTTTACTCTTGAACTATATATGTGAAATGGTATTGGAAGATTAGGATCAAGGATCGGTTAAAGCCAATACCTTTTAAATTTATTCGATATTGATCGTTCCATTCTGTTTTTTAGAACCATGCTCCAGAGAGAGTGGTAGAAATCCTCAGCCCAGCCAAGTCTGTTCACTTAGCCTGTGCAATCCCAACCCATTTACATAGGTTCGATTATCCTCTATGGCCACTACACGGATGCAATGAGTATCAGGTGGCTGGAAGCCCCTTGGGGTGTGTGCCCGGATGCTCACTGTACCGGCAGTAGCCACAGAGGATCCAGACAATTAAAACAAGTTGATATAGGAAGCTTGACCCTTTTAGCCAAGATTATTAGATGGGCTGGAGCTACTGGGCTCAGGTATGGGCCTTGGACCTTGGACCTTGGACCTAACAAGCTCGCATACTCTTTAAATTCTGGCCCAGATTCGTTCATCATGACTGATTGACTACTCAAACCTACCCAAATCCACGTTCACCTGGTAAACACATTTTTTTAGGGTTTCCTAAATGCTATATCGGCACATCTAATGAGGTTGAAATTTTGTGAATAAGTTATGCAAGGTTCACTACTCCAAAAAAAAACAAAAAGTTATGTTTGATGTGCATTTTCATAATAGACTTTGGATCTGGAACGTATTCTGAAATCTAATTTATCTCTACTTGCTCACCTAGTCACTGACTCACCCCACAACCCACGTTTACTGTTTGGTACTTTAGTCAATGTTTTTCTAAGTTTTATATCCAGTGTATTTGGTTTTTGTACCTGGTTATTATTCGGTGCAGCCAATGGTTTTCTGATTTTGAATCGAACCAAACCAGAACGAGAATAAAACCTATGAAATCTTGTGTTGTTTCTTTGTGGTCCGGTTCAGTTCAATCGTAACCATTTGGGCAGCGTTTGATAACGTTTCTGCTGTTTCTGTGTTTAGAAACAACATAAAAGGTTTTTCATGTTTTCATAAATAAAAACAAATTTTTTGGTGTTTGATAAACTTGTTTCTCGAAATGTTTTTTGCAACCATAATGCTACTAAAAAACCCAATAGTATCATCAGATGCCCAAAAGAGAGAGAGGGTTCGGTTGTTTCTTTTTAGGTTTAGATAGTTGAGAGATTTATCGGGCACAAGAACCTTTTCTTTCTCTCAAATTCGTTTCTAGAAACGACGAAACAAGTCCAACTTGTTTCGTCAAAGTCGTTTCTAGAATTGTAAATAGGCATAAATTTTGATTTATATTTCTAGAAACGGGTGAAATGGAATAACTTTATCAAAAGCTTTTTAGGTTGTTTCTCCGTTTCTGGGAACAAAAAAACCAAAAAACAGAACGTTGTCAAACGGTGCCTTGATTTCAATTCCAACAAATGGTATATGTTCCATTTTGACACCCTTAATCACATGGGGTAATGAAAACAATAGTTCATTTTTTAAGCTTAAAATTTCACTTCCCTTTCCTTTAATTCCCTTTACAATCAGATAGAACTATAAGAAAAACCTCCTCAATATGTCCGAGTAGGAAACATTTTGTCTGCAAATAAGATAATCTTCTGTTTTGGGAAAATGTTTCAAAGGTATAAAAGCCTAAAAACAATTTTTTTTTTTAGGGGTGGGAAATGCCCATACATTAGGGTTTATAGGATTGAATATAATTCTGAAACTTGACCTGTACAATCAATCAAGATTGGCCCTTCACAACAAACAACAAAAAAAGCCCCCTTCATTTTCTTTTTCTTACGATCCATCCATCCCCCCCCCCCCCCCCCGGGAACTGGACTGCGACTCCAGAATGCCTTAAAAAAGACGGGACGAATCCTGCGTCTACATATTTTGTAGCCTTTTGTCATATACGTCCATTCCACATACATTTTTTAAGGGAAAATTACAGTGTCACCCCTTGGAGAATGTCATAATTATAAGATCACCCCCTCTATTTTTCCAAATTATACTCAGACCTCCTATTGTCAGTCACTGTTAAGGAATATAACTTATATGCTGATGTCAACAATTATATTTTAGTTTAAATACCAAAATGCCCTTATTAAATATGAAGTACCTAAAATACCCTTGTAATAAGTTACTATTTTTTTTCACCCAAATCGATAGATTTGCTCTCCATTCTAAGACCTAATTTACCATTCTCCCAATTGTAGGATTTGGACCACCGGTGATAGTTCAAAGCAGCGGTGGTAGCATCGGTGACGGATGGTGACAGACGGCAATGAGCAGCGAGGTCGTCCGTCACAAGACCGAGGTTAGCTAGAACAGCAAAACAGAACCAGCAATGTCCATATAAGCGAGGTCACTCAGGTAATGCCGTGAAGAATAGGGTTTCTAGAGAGAACCCAAGCAAGAACAAGACATGAAATGCATAATTCACTGAAGAAAACGCACGTATCAGCCCAGCCAGAGAGAGTTGGAGATGAAAAACTAGAAAATGAATAGTTTGGAGACGAAAAACAAGAAAATGAATAGTTTATAAGCTCGAATAAAGGAAGTAGTAATAAAGGATGCCACCACCAAACGGCCGGGAAAACCACTAGTGAATTGATTTCCCGGCTACTTTCAGAGGGAGATGTAAAGAAAGATCAAAATGCTAAAAACCAGGAAAAGAGAGTAGTAGAGTTCTAGGACTAGTGAGAGATGAAGAGTTATATTTATGGTTAAAACATGAGTTTTTTAATGGTAAGGGTATAACGGTTAAAACATGAGTTTCTTAATGGCAAGGGTATAACGGTTGTTTTAATTCAACACTTCATAGTGAATGACGGTAGGGGGTCTGAGTATAATTTGGTGAAACAGAGTAGGTGGTTTTATAATTGTGACATTCTCCAAGGGGTGGCGCAGTAAATTTCCCTTTAAGAAAAAGATTTACATTCTAAATATTTCACTATTGGGCATGGATTTAGTTATCAGTGTTGACTAATATCTATACGATATTGATATGGGATCACCTGTATCAGTTTGGATCGGTCAATACTATCCCTATATTTCATAAAAATCAGGTTTCTTTGATGATTTTACCCTTGATACCGATATAATATAATACCCAACCCTGGATTGGCCAGGTATCAGGATCAGTCTTAGCCAGTACCAATGTCATACAACCGATATGGCTGATCTGATACAGATACCTAAAACCATGCTATTGAGGGAAAAATTATGACATTTTCATTGGGATTGTAGCTAGCCTGGGCGATCCTAGATGCTCTTTACTATATAAGCTGCAACATATCTCAAGGATCCTCTGTAGGGAGATTTTCCCTAGTGAAAGATCTACTCAATATTTCAAGCTTAGCCTAAAAGATTCTCTTTTGCCTAAATCTACAGAATAAATTTCAAGGGTTTCCTATGTGGTGGATCATTTCCACAAGGAAGATTTAAGTTGAGCCAACCTTTCTATTTTACTTTTCAACCACATGTTGGGGATGAATATTTAATAGTTTCATATTCATGATCTTCTATATTTGACAATTTTCTAGAATATCCTATTCTATCTTCTATTTTAGGATTAAGGGAAATATTGTTATTAAATTTTAGGTAGTTTCTATTACAGGTTATTTGATTTTTATTTGCTTCATATTTTTTTCTTCTCATTCTTTAGATAGCTAAACTCTATAAATATAGGAGCTAGGGGTGTCAAACTATGCGGTTTTGGTTGTTCGGTTCGGTTTACATTTTGATAAGGTGAAACTAAAACCGCAGCGGATAGGAATAAGGTTAAATCATAATCATTTTCATCATGTTTCAATTTTAACGGTTTCTAATCGGTTTTTGTTATTCGGTTCACAACCAATTTATATACGGTTAATAGTGTCGTTTTATAAAATGGTTTGCATCCTACAACTAGTGTGAATTCTACATATATTAAATTTCCTAAAGAGTCAAGACAATATACTTTTATTTTGCTAAGGACAATATACTTTCTATGTAAAAGACTACACATATGATAATTAATTAACTATAATCCTAGAAATTAGGAAATCAAGAAGTGTGATTATGTGAAAGTGAAGCTCCCTTCTTGGTTAGTACTTTGCTTCCCCCCCCCCTCTTTTCGTAAAGACTCATCGAAATTCAAAACACTTTAAGTCTTTAATACTAGGTGCCGGTTAACCATCGATTTTCCGGTTCTGAACCTAATCGAACTAGAATTATGACCTATAAAACCAAAACCAGATCAATTTACTATGGTGCAGTTCGATTCTGTTATAACCGGTCGGTTTAGATTTCGATAAATGGTTTCGGTTATATTTTGGCACCCTTAAGAGGAGCTCTCCTCTCTTTGAAGAATTTTATGTTTATAAGTCCTAACTTTTTTTTTTTAGTTGTAATTTAACTTTAAGTTAATAGGAAGATTTAGCAATTTTCATTTTCATTCAAATTGTAATCTACATACAAGTTGTTGGAAGCAAGAAAGATTTGAAGGTTTTTTACAAGCTGGATTTTTCTTCTCAAGCCTTTGCATTTCTCAATTCAGGAAAGTTCTTGTCTTGTTTTATTTTTATTTAGTTTAATGTCTTCTTCATCAATCCATCACCATTCTTTTAATTTTTCTATGGTCAACTAAACCCTTCAACTAAGGGCAGGGTGAAACTATGAGGGAAGGAAGGGTTGATGGCCACCATGCTTATGTGCTTACTTGTATGTGCATTATTTTTTAAGCCATACATTAAATGCCTTTGCATTTTGCATGTCATCTTTAAGAGATCACATGCATATATGTCAATGTATCTCTTTTGTTTCCTATCTATATTCAAGAATTTTATTTTTATATTTCATGTCTTGTTGATTGAATTACTCATGAGAAATATCTGCTTTGATTGGTCATACCTCCTATTGACCTAATTATGATATATATATATATATATATGTTTTGGTGTTTTGACCATGAATTTGACTTAATTTCAAGGTGGACTCCTATCCCCAAGAACTCTTTGCCTATAATTTTCAGTCATCGTTCTTGAAGCTTTAAATTTTGATTAAAGTTAATTCTTAAATTCTGAAATTTTTCTTATGAGTTTGATCATCATTGTCATATTTATTTTATAATTTTTACAATTTTTTAGATCCCTAGTTTAGGTGAATTTTCATATTGTTAGTTTTAATTTCATTGCATGTGAATGACCTTAGTGATAATTTTTGCAACCTTGAGTACACTTTTTCCATATTAAGATTGAATTTTAATCAAGTTCAACCTCCTCGTGTTCGACCCGTATCTACACGTAATTTGTGCACTTGCGATTATATTTATTATTTGCTTTTCTTTGAAGAAACAACATTCCTCGCCAATACATACAATGTCCAACAAAAAAATGCATCAATGTATCCCATATATATATATATTACTTATTTAAAATTTTATGGTTTATTTTTCATGTTTTTGGTAGAAAATCTTGGTGTTTTATTTTTCTTTGTTTCCTTATATTTTATTTCTAGACTTTTTTATGGAACAACTCCCCATATAGTGCATTATCCTTGCTAGACCATTTGAGCATCTTGTAATGGTGAAGGTATTTTCTTTCATATTTTAAAATGAATATTGGGTGTTTTTAGATGAGTGTTTGAGTGTTTCTAGAAGACTACTTGATGGTTTTACAAGATTGGTTTGTCTCCATCCGTTCAAAACATGTGTCATCGTACAAATTATTGGAAATTTTTAGTCTATGCATTCATTGTCTCCCTAATTGTTACAACTCCCCTTGTCCTGTGCTTTCCTCATTAGACAGTACATTGAACATCGTGTAACGGTTTATATTTTTCATAAATATAAAAGATTTTAGTACATCTATCGGGTGTTTTTAGACAAGCATTGGGTGTTTTAAGAGAAATATTAGGTGTTTTTAGAAGACTATTGTGTATTTTTACAATATTGATATGTATCCATCCATACAAAACATGTGTCGTCATACAAACTATTGAAAATTTTTTGTCCTATATATTCAACGTCTCCCTAATTGTTATAACTTCGTTGTAGTGTAGTGCATTTTCCTCTTTAGACTGTTGCATATTGTGCAATGGTTAAATTTTTTAATAAGTATGAAAGATTTGATCACATCTAATGGGTGTTTTTAGACAAGCAATGGATGTTTTTACAATATTGATATGTATCTCCATACAAAATATGTATCATCATACAAACTATTGGAAATTTTTGTTAAATCTATTCAACTTCTCCCTAATTGTTATAACTTCCTTGCAGTGTAGTGTACTTTCCTTATTAGATAGTTGAACATCGTGTAATGATTAAGATTTTTTCATAAATGTGAAAGATTCTTCACATCACAAAAGTAGTATTGGGTGTCTTTAGAGCAGTATTAGGTGTTTTTTGTAGGAGTATTAGGTGTTTTTACAATATTAGTATGTCTCCATCCATACAAAACGTGTGTCGTCATACAAACTATTGGAAATTTTTTGCTTTATGTATTCAATGTCCCCCCCCCCCTCTTTTTAGATTTAATTCTTTTTCCTAAATAAATTTTTATGGAAAATGTCACCCTTTATTTTTTGCTTTTCCTCACTATCGTTAAACATACCATAGCGGGTGATATTGTATCGTAGATGAGAAGGGTTCTGACACTCAATATAAGAAGTTTCCCTTCTCAAACCAAATTCACAGAAAATAAAAAATAAAAAAGTTCAACCTTCTTCAACTCTAGATTATTAGTTTTTCATCTTGAGCTATCACATGTGTTTCTCTATATGTTGATTAAATCTGGAATATTTGAGCTTGTATGTAGATCCAAGTTCAATGAGGTAAATATTTTTAAATTATGTATATAGTTATCCAATCATTTAGAGTTTTTGCATTTCAATTTCTTTACTAAATCTCTGTTTGTTTTGATTAATTCAGGAATGGCTTATGAAGTTGTATAAGGTTGACCAACAGTTCTAAGTCCCCTAGAACTATATCATTTTTCACCTTGCATAGACTGAAGTAAGTTGAGGGGAAGCAATAGTCCTTAAGGAGAATTCATTAAAGCCATCACATGCCCTTTGATGCATTGAATTTTTTTTTGGAAAATGATGGTGCCTAGTATAAGGATTGTAGAACAAAATATTACACCCCTATAGCTTACATCCTTAATTATAGAAGTGTTACTTGGGTTTTGCATACTATAGACCATTGGGTAATATCATCTTTGGGTCATAGGCAAGGATGCAATTCACCACATCAAGTGGTGAACACTAGGGATACATAATTCTCTTATATTTTACTCTTCACCATTCACAAGGTATGCCTAGTCCCATGTTGAATCGAAATAAATTGATTTGATTGGTCTTTGACACAGTGCATGATTATATTTTCATATTCTTCTTCTTCTTATTTTTTATTTTTATTTTATGGGCCCTATTCATTGATATTTCTTTCAATTATAATAAAAAAAGAATATATCTTTTAAACCTTGTAACTCTAGGACCTTAGACAACTCTTTTGAACTTTATTAACCGGAAAAAAAGAGAGAAGGAAGACATGGGTCGGAATTGGGATCCTTCTTGGATGATATCAATCCAAATCGCCTTGCATCAGTCTGTATCGGATAGAAAATACCTTGGTTTTCATTTAAAAAAAAAAAAAATTTTAATCTTTTTACCCTTGATCCGTACTAATCCACAAATGAGAGATCTCCCTAGGATTGGGATTGGCCTCAATCGATACCAATTCAATCTGGATGATTTTTCGATATCGATACCAATCCGATTAGATCCCTTGATCCATAGTTAGGATGGTTTCCTGATTAATCATTTTTAACCGTGAAGCACATTTTAGAAAGTCAATGCAATTTACTAAAGCATCATCCTTGTTCGTGATCCCGTATGTAAATTTTTTATTGAATGCGAGGTTGGATCATGAGGTTTAGCACAATTAAATCAAGACGATGACCATGGGGAGGGGCTACTGATATGGAAGAATGTCAGAATAAAAAAAATCTCTATTTGTTTTAATTGTTGGAACTAGAAGGTATCAAAATGATGTTTAAATGGTGACATCGACAAGGGATACATAAGAATTAAGGTTTAGTACATTCGTGAGCTCCATGGAAAACTTGGTGGCACTTGGATCAAATTGAACTGTTGATGCTCATAATTTATCAAAAGGTCTTGTTGGGGTTATGAATGTTGGTCTTGTTGGGGTTATGACTGTTTTATATATATATATATATATATATTTTACCAACAACAGTTATCCAGACCTTCGGCCTGACTAGTCCCATGGGCCTATACTGACCCTATAATTGTATGGACCGGGTCATATCGGGGTTGAATGAGAATCATTCAGGCGGGCCCATACTGACCCTACAACTGCATGGACCGGGTCATATCGAGGTTGAATGAGAATCATTCAACTTTCACTGAAAGTACTGAAGAGCACTAAATACCCCCGTGTGAGTAGCCCAAGGTGTGCCTAGTGGGAGTTGAACTTAAGATGTCTGAGTTTACTTCTCGTACCAAGTTCGTTACTCACCAACTGCGCTACCCCCTAGGGTTAAAATGTTTGTTGTTTTGTAAAAGTGGGCTTATTCCAAAGAGGATTTAAGAGGCTGAATGTTTCAAGTAGGGACTATATGGGTATTTATGTAAATTTCTTGTAATGGGTTTGTAATGTATTTGTAATGATGATTTTTTTTTTCCTGTAAGCAATTTGAGAGAGATCTGAGGACGAGTGACGTAATTCTATTCTCCATTGATAGCAAGATCTCATTTCACCATAGATATAGACAATCTCCCTAAACCACATAAATCCTTGTGTTCGTGATGTGATTGTAATATGTGATTTTCATTCACTTTCTGTATCCTATAGATCTTAACAACAGTATTGCTTGAATTCTAATCCTATGCCTGGTATAGAATTTAAAGGGAGAAAACATTGAATGTGCTCGTCGTTAAAGGATCACTTTCTAAAACAACAACAACCAATTAGGTTCATAATCTCCGTTCTCGGATTGGGATTGGGATCAATTTCGATTGATATTGATCCCATACCGATTTGGATTTCCAGATTAAACAAATTTACTATGTTTTTTTTTTATCTTGTTAGTCTTGGGTCGATATCTAATCAGTCAAAACTTAGGATTGGTCTTAGTCAATACTTGGGATCATATCCACATTGTAACCCATCCCGTTGTGTGTGTTTGTTTGGTTGGTTTTTTCCTCAAGTTTACACATTTGTCTCCAACAAATGATATCAAAGTAAGATTCGATAGACCTTGCCAGGTGCACACAGAGATCTCATAAAAAGACGATACACAAAAAGAGCGAAAGAAGATATTTTTATTTTCACTGTATAACATGGATATGGTTTTTTACCTTTACATCCACGGAGTTATTGGAGGAAATAGAGAGAAACATGGAAGGAAAAAAGGTATACACATAAAAGCACAATGTACAAATTTGACGCAGATTTCAATTCCAAATCCAATATGTATACAAAGTGGAAAGGAGAAAATGGGAGTCCATAGAGTGTAAAGGGAGAAGTGGTGGGTACAAAACCCACCTTAAAAAAAAATGAACACAAGTCTTCACATAAAAAGAAAAGGAAAAAGGTAAGGAAATTGGAGAAAAAAATCCAAGCCACTTTTCTTGTGCTTAGGTTCTCTGTGAAAAAAAATTGATTTCATACAAATTGTAAAGTATGAAGGTGAAGTTTTCCTAAGGTTTTTTGGCATTTGAAGACATATTTGGCGGTGCGAATTTGGTAGATTTGGTTCCATTGGTATAGATTGTGCAAGTTTATACAAAGATCAACAATAATCATATTTGTTGAGATTGATGGTGAGCGCAAAGGTTATAGATCGATAAATTGAATGGTGATGAAAGGTTTGAATTTCTCTATAAAACACTTTAATGGCCATCATTACTTCACTTTGTGACAACAATGCATGAAGGATATTGTTACAAGGGAGGGGATAGTCAAAGGTTTTAGGAAAAAATTCAAAAAACACATAGAAGATGATTGAAGATAAGTGGCAAGAGTAAGGTATCTAGCAAACATCATGACGATGTTGTATCTTGTGGATAACACTCTCCGTAATATTATTAGGCAATGGATCCAAAGGAAGTCTGAAAAAAGTTAAAGAGCAAGTAGAATTTCATGTCATTGACAAATCAGCTGTTTTGAAGAACCAATAATATGGCATTTAGTTGTCAAATAAAGCAAAAAATTGAGGTACATTTGGATGAACTTTAAAAAAAAAATTAGGATGAGACCATGAGATTACTCATTCAACCATTTTATTTGATTAGGTGAGCAAGCTAGCTAACTCATTTGCATGTAATGGTGTATATATATCTTGATTTTTGCTTGGGGTTCCCACTCAAGGTCTCATTTTTTATTTATTTTTTACGGATATCCAGATCTTCGGCTTGACTAGTCCTGCGGGTCCATATTGACCCCACAAACGCATGGACCAGGTCATACCGGGGTTGAATGGGAATCAGTCAACATTCACTGAAAGCAGTGAAGAGCAGTAAACACCCCCGTGTGAGTGACCCAAGGTGTGCCTAGTGGGAGATATTGTATATCTACTTGTTAAAACATAGAGTACTATACAAATCTAAGATAATAATAATACATAAAATCAATATAAGAATCGTTAAAAAATAAAAATTACATTAACAGTAAGCATGAAATTTCACTCTCTTGGGAATCTTAATGAGAATTAGTACATTTCTCTCATGCTTCTTCGTAATTATCATGTAATCTATCCCGTTTTCGTAGGTAAATCTGTTGTATAAATAACTTTTTATATACATATGTGCATAAAGTAATGTGATGTTGTATTATGTAATAACTACATAATCTGATAATCAGAGTAAAGTTCATGTGTCCTTGTAACTCAAGTATTAAATGAGCATAGCGGTAGTTGCCGAGGACCACCACTAATTATCATATATTGTCACAATCTTTTTAAATTGTGGCAAAATGTGGTTTGAATGTACATATAGCTGCGGTTATATAAAATCTTCACCATACATGTTCATATAGCCTAAAATTTTAAAAACCACGATTGTATACTGATGTTTAAATTTGATAAATAAGTAACCATAGGAATGACAAGATATCTAGCTACATATCAGGCATACCACACACACATGCGCTCGCTCGCGCGCGCACACACACACACACACACAACTATATGACTATAATAAATATTAACCATGGTTATAATAATTACCTATGGCTGTAGTTTGTATAAAACATACTCATATATAAATATAGGTTGCCATATATATAGTTGTTATATCTATAATGTTAAATTAGTCGGACACTGGATTTGATATACAAGTGGAATATTGTAAGATATGGTGTCCACCGAATTTATTTATGTATGTTAAATAAAGATCATTTGCATTATCGTTTTATGTGCATAGTTTTGTCCTAATATTATTGGACATACTATTCATAGGGTTGTCACGTTGTATATTTTCTAGATTGTGACACCAAAATATAAATGTAAGCATTCATATTGTATGAGTGTTGGATATGATCATAGTGAGAGTCTTGTATGGATCATCATTAGTTTTGTATACAATAAGGTTCTCTAATAGTTATTTTTGTCCTTGTACTTGAGAGGTCCCTACTATAACAATTACACTTTGTGCATTTTTGTGTGTTAATGGTTAATACCTACACTGATTATATATCAATAGGCCACATGATAGACGTGTTATTGTGAGTAGAGGAAATGCTTAACATAGAATCAATTTCCTGATTAGGAAAAATATCTTGAGATAATGTATTGATGATGATTAGACAAAATTTTGAGCTCAATGGCAAATTAATTGTTTGCAAATGCATTTAAATGATAATATTATAAAATAATTATATTTAAAAATATTTCATGTCCTATCAATGTTTGAGACTCTTTGTAATGGCTATTTCGATGGATTAAGGTATTGACGATATCGTTTTTCATACTTGCAATTCCATTATGTGATGTTGTTAAAGTGGATGGACTTAATATAAGAAATTCTATTGGGTTTATTTTTTATTTTCAACTATTGTTGTACTTAGCATCTAGTTATTGTTAATACTAAATATGCCAAATTAGTTAGACTCTACTAGTGCAACCTTAGTGGAACACCCTATAGGGTCATACAACTTAGTGACCCAATTTGCATGGAAGACTAAGAAGTGGCTTACTATTTATAAGTAGCTAAGGAGGAGAGATATAAATTCTAATCAACCCATACTTTTTAGGGTTTCTGAAACTATTAAAAATCGTGACTAAATCTCTATCCTCTCTCTTTCAGTTTCGAGAGCTAGGGTTTTTTAAACCCTAATTTAGGAAGAATATCTCCATTGCTCGTGTCGAATATCCTATTCAACTATAGCAATCTTTTGGAGAACCTGAACTTCTGAGTTTTGAGGTAATCTAAACCCCTTTTATATGTGTTTGCTCTAACCTTTATTATAGGTTCCATGGTATGAGATAGGGGTGTCAACGGTCCGGGTCGGTGCGGTTTCGGTCCGGTTCCACCGGTTTCGGTGTGAGTTTGGAAGAGACCGAAACCGACCCAATAAGGATTTATCGGTTTCGGTCCGGTGTCGGTTTCGGTGCGGTTTGGGTTCGGGTTGGTACCGGTTTGGATTTATTAGGTTCATTTCGGTTTGGATCGGTTTTTTAAACCGGTATGAAGCCATTAGGAAACAACCAAATGATGAATTGTTGAACTTCGATTTCTTAAATCGATTTGTAACCGGGTTGGTTTTGATTTTTGGTCTAGTTTGAATTCGATTTTTCATACAAATGTATATAAAACTATTCAAATTTTAATTTTTTTAATGAATT
>NW_024868400.1:179550-199511 GCF_013358625.1 Macadamia integrifolia | reverse complement strand
TGGGGGGGGGGGACTACTATGGGAATTCAACGATTTTTAAAATTTCAGGGGAGAATGAGAGGTTGAAGTTTCATTTCTGGGAGAATCCGAAAAGAAATTTGGGTAAAGGGAGTGAAGTGATAGTATTTAAATAACCCTTATATTATATAGGGTTTTAGAGGAAAATAGAGGTCTTTAAGAGGTTTATCTTCAATTCAGAAGTAAAATGGACTCAAGAGAGGTTTCCACCATTTGCAGACGCGGGAACACAAAGTGAAGAACGTTTCAATGGCTCTTCTGAAGCCTCCGCCTCATCTTGCTGTTCGACTCATTGCTTCCCGTTTCTTCATGTCTGCAACTCTCCATTATCGCAGTCTCTCTCGCTTCTCCTCCTCCTCTTCTCTCTCTCGCTCCACTCTTTTATTCAAAAAGAGGTCTCTTTACTACCTTCTCTTCCTATTCTCTTCTATCGGTTTCATTAAGGGTTTGATAGAAAAGAGGGTTTTTTCTGTTCTTCCAGGACGATTCGATTGGGGACGATTCCAAGCTCCGTTGTGTTGCGAAATGCGGTTTCTCCTAGGGCCTTTATGTCTTCAAGCTTAACAACTGAAGCGTTTCAGGAAAGTACGAGCTCCAAAGCTTATGGGTCGGAACAGATTCAGGTGAACGTTGAAATTTTTGATTGACATGGATATAATGATTGCCGAGCACTAGAGTGAGTTCATTCTTTTTTGTTTTTTGCTTTCAGAAACTGAATTTATGCTTGGTGGAAGTAGATTTTTCAAAGTTGTAAATGGTGATAAATTCTTTTTGTGAGTGTATAGTTTTGTGTACTTCGGAAGCAAAGGGTCATGGTGGAAGGCCTACTTCCATTTAACACCGCTTATGCCGTGTAGGAAGAGCTCATTCAATTAATAGCATAGGCAATTGATAGGCTAAATTTGTTGACATTGATGCAGCACAAGTACAACTTAGTTCATAGTACTAGGCTTTTGGATAATTTCAACGTGTGGATTAATGGTTCATTTCTGGACAACTATGTAGCTGGGGTTGGGAGAGCCATCATTTGTTACGAAGAGAAAGGAGAGTCTGTAGCAGTGGAAATGCCAGCAATAGAGTTAGACATATGTGCCTATGGGCGAGAAGATCCCTGTTTCCCAACCGCAGTGTCCGCCCCCTTTAAGGTGACCGTCTAGCTTCCAACAAGTCTCCCATACCCTGCCAGACATTGTGTATGCTGTTGCTGTTGTGAGTTCTTTCTTACATGATCCCCATACTATCATCTCGAGGTTGCATAGCGGATACTGAAGTAATTGAAATCAGCACTTGGGAAGGGTACTTTATTCTCCGACGACAGCAATCTGAAGTTGGAATGCTTTACGAATGCTATCTGAGCTGGTTCCATCAATGATCGACACTCTAATTTAGGATATCGTAATTTTCCCTTGCGGTAATCTAGTTACTTGGTGAAGCAAGAAGCAATAAGTGGTATCCAAATCAAGTGTAAAGTCAAAATACCATGCTATGGCTCAAGGTGTGTGTGAACTCATCTAGCTTAAGGTATTACTAGGAGATCTGGGGGTAACATATGAGGAACCTATGAGGAGGCTCTACTGTGATAATAAGGTAACAATCAACATTGCCCGTAATCCAATTCAACATGATAGAACTAAGCACATTGATATTGACATACACTTCGTCAAGGAGAAATTCGAACAAGGGTCTATTTGCATTTCATTTTTCAAGTCTGAAAATCACCTAGCTGATGCATTCACAAAGGGTTTAACTTGTAAGGTGTTTCATCCTATTATATGCAAGTTGGGCGTGAGAGATATTTATGCACCAACTTGAGGGGGAGTGTTAAGGATAAGGATGGGATAAGTATGCCATCTATTATATGTGTGTACGTGTACTACCTAGCCTTGTACTGCTCTCCACATTTGTTACCCTTTGTACTACTCATACATTATAAATAAAGATGGCCTCTATCATATTTGACAAGCCAAATCATTCTCTCAATCTCATCCTCTCAATTCTTCTTCTCAACTAGCACTATTACATAAATAGTAACTCTCTATGCTAAGGAAGCGTTACTAAAATAGAAGATGTAAAGAAAATAGAAACTTCAACATAATGGCGAAGTTGCTGGCTAAGAGAAATTGAGAATAGAAATAGAAACTACAATAGAAAAATAGAAGCCACAGGATTGGAATACAAAATGGAAACTATTTCTCCTAGCCCAAAAATTCTCCACACAAGCTGTATGCTGATGTCTTCTAGAAATCTTCTTCCACGCATGGACTAATTATTGGGCCTAGGCCTGGCTCGTGAGGACCATGAAACTTGGGCCTAGGATGGCTGGCTGGGCTGGGCTGGTCTTTTTTGTTCCTGCGGAAATATTTCTGCTGGAACCTCTGATCCACATCAATTGTTCTCCCTTATCGTGCCTTCTTTTGGTGGATACTTATCAGATACGAGGACAGGTTTGAACTATGTTTATGCTATGGACCCCTACACATTCAGAAGTGAAATGCAATATGCCATAACTAGAAGTGCTCTTGCACCCAAATCTGGCTCCTGGCATGTGTGCACTTAGTGTGATAGCACCCTCACTGGATTGAAACACAAGCTGGTTCACCTGGTTACAGGAGTGACTTGGGGGTTGCTTATATTATCGGACAATCCTGTTCCTATATGCAGTGTGACTATCTTAAAGAGTGTTCCTAGAACTCTGCTTAGAAAGTTCTTATCTTTGCAACAAGTAATGGCATTCCAGGTTCAGCCATAAACTAAAAGATTAAAATTGCATTTTAATTAGTGGACCCAGCATTTCCCCCCCCCCCTCCTCACGACTTTTTGTCTAGTCCTCAGTTTTCCCAACTTTTTTTGCATGGATCCATGTAGCCGACCCCATTGAGTTGGGATGAGGCTGAGTTTTTTGTTGCTTTTGACCTGTCGTCTCTTGCCCATGTTGACAAACGATGTGGAAGTGGAGGGGGAAAAAAAAAAAGAGTTGCTAAAAGTGCGATGAATTTGTTATTATTGTTTTTGTATGTGTCATTATTGGAAGCATGCTTTCCTTTATATCATAGAAGGGAAGACGGTTTGTATTGCTTTTGAGAATGATTTTTGGCAGTAACATTGTCTAAATTTTCTTGCAGTTTCTGAGTTGTATTGGCTGAAAGCTGGATTAGTTTTAGTGATGTAATGTCTTTCTGATATTATCAGGTACTGGAAGGCTTAGATCCCGTTAGGAGAAGACCGGGAATGTATATTGGAAGCACAGGACCCCGTGGTTTGCACCATTTGGTATCTTCTCCATTCCTATCTACTTAGTGTTATTTTATCTCATTCAGTTTGCTACGCTTTCATAACTAATGCTTTCCACTAGGTTTATGAAATATTGGATAATGCTGTTGACGAAGCTCAAGCAGGCTTTGCTTCCCAGATAGATGTTGTTTTGCTCACTGACAACTCTGTGAGCATTACTGACAACGGGCGTGGGGTATGGCAGTTTTCCCTTATTTTAATATTTGAGGTTTATCTTTTACCATTTTTTTGGTGGAATGATGGTGGAGTTCCTTGACCTACTCATTTTGCATATCTGGTAGTTCTCGTTGCAATCTGAGATTGCATTTCATAGTCATATCTTAAATTTTCTTAATGTATTGGTCAATTGCAACCTATCTAGAGACGTCAGCAGGATAATTGGGATTATGATGACAACGGTAGAAAAATGGCCGTTGCTAGGAAATATTTCCAAAAATATTCCAGTTGGTTAGTCATATAGAGGTCGGAGTGTATCTTATAAGAAAGGTAATGAATAGGTCATTTAAAAGGTGGCAGCTTCCACCTGAAGGTTTGGTGAAACTGGATGTTGATGGTTGCTCATTGGGGAAGTCTAGGCCTTTGAGGCATTGGTCATATAATTAGAAGACGAGACAGATCAGTGATGGGGACTTTTTCAGGACCAAAGGGGAAGGTGATTCCACTCAAATGGAGTTGATAGCACTCGGAAAAGGATTGGAGTGTTTGGCGAGAATGGGCCTCTCTCTAGGGCCATAATTTGGGGTGATTTGGCCAATTTTTTTGATGGATGGAAGTTTGTTCAGGGGAGCCCTGGTGGAATTTTTTCTACATCAGATAAATCTGGTTCTTAGCCTCTCATATGGAGGTTTCAATTCCATTTGATTCCAAGGATTGCCAATGAGGTGGCTGATAACTTTGCTAAACGACCGTTTGTATGCCCTAGATTATTATATTTTTTTGGGGGGTGGGGTGGGGTGGGGTGGGCGTGGAAGACAGGGAGGGGGGCTTTCCTTTGGAATATGAAGTTTGTTGTAGTGACTTTGAATTCTTTGCAGATTGGTTATTCTTTATTAGATTGTTTTAACAGTATCTTTGTACTATATTCTCATTCTTATCAATAATTTTGTTCATTATCCCCCGCCCATTTGGTAGTAAAATATCTTAGATTCTCTATATTTCTTTGTGAGAGGGTGGTGGTGGCAGGGGTGGGGTCGGGGTCGAGGTCGAGGTCGGGGTCGGGGTCGGGGGTCGGGGTCGGGGTCGGGGTCGGGTTCGGGTTCGGGGTCAGCAGGGCCGGGAGGGGGCAGTGGTGGTGGTGAGACCATTAAAAGAAGGAGGGTAATGCTTTATTTTGAACATGAAAATTACTGCTTTGCCCGTCAAATTAACCAAGTGCTCATTAAAGAGCAAGAGTGAAATCAGTTTCAATTTCAAAATTGAAATAGCTCCTCAGCTATTTCAGAATTGCTATTCCAAATGATTTCGATTACACTGAAATAAGGTGCAAAAATCAAAACCAAACGATTTCCGAAATAGAAATCACCCCATGAAATTTAATTAGAAATCATACTAAATCAGGCCTTATGTTGTAGGTAGTTGTGGAGGTTTATTTTGGAATGTGTAGTCTATTGGTGTGTTGAGAGGGGTCATCAAAACAAAATTTTGTGGTGGATTTTGGGGGAGGTGAGGTGAAAAAGTTTGAGCTTTTTATGGGGTAACACTTTTCGCGGTCTAGATAAATAAAGGAATTTCTATGTAGACTGATATGTTCAAAGCTGGCAAAAGAAGGGGGGGGGGGGGAGTAGAATTAGATTTTGGCAAGACATTGGTATGACTGAAGGCTGGCTTATTAGACTTGCCCAGATTATATAATAGCTTATGTAATAGGGCCTTTGATTATATAATCTCACCTTTTATAAACATGTTACAACCTCTTGGTGCTTCACAGTGGAAGGTGGATGGTACTAGAAATCTGGTGCAGTGTGAGATGGATTAAGGCATAAGACTTTTGAAGACCGTCTAAGTATTCTAAAAGGATTTTGAGGGACAGGGTTAAAGGAATATTCTCGGGTTAAGGCATATTATGGGGGTTCCTTGCACAAAGCATTGTGGGAAGAAATGTGTCAAAGGTGTTTGTGTATCAGTGGTTTCACCAAAGGTGTTTGTGTATGATGTGCTTAAAAGGTAAAGAATAGTAGAAATACTCTCTCATCTATTTTTCAATTTTGAGCCAGTCAAAGTTATTTTTCACTACTAACTGAATTTTTTCAATATTGTTTTTCTTTTAAGAGATATGAAGATGCTATTTTATCTTTGGTCTGATAAACCATTCAGAAAGACGGATTTTATCCTTTTGAAGATGTTCCCACATGCCTTAACTTGGCGTATATTGAATGAAATGAATGGCAGAATCTTTGATGATCAGGCCCAAGATGTTCCTTTTTTTTTTGTTCTTAAAAAACTAATTTGGGATTTGAGGATTGTGATTTGGCATGGTTGTCTCGATTTTATTTTTGTTTCCTTCTTATTTTCCTTTTATGTTGTTGTCAATAGCAACAGATGAAATTTTATTAAAGACCAATGGAAATACAAGAACAAGGTCACACACAGTGGCATACCAAACCTTTTCGTTTTTAACAAAGTTAACCCCCCTTCCACCTCCCCCCCCCCCCAAAAAAAAAAAAAAAAAAAAAAAAAATCCAAGTACCCAATTACAAATGTCTAAAAAGCCATACAAACCCCATAGGCATCTTATCCTCCTGTGAGGGAAGATAACGATTCATTTGCTATAGAATGAGTTTTGATATGTTACGATTTTTTTTAACAGTTGAACCATTATATTCATGATTATTCCTTTGCATATTCTCTTCTCTTTTCCTGTCTTTTCCTAATGGGGTTCCCTTATTGTCTATGAGCTACAAACAGACACACCCACACAAGATCCCATACTACTGTTTCTCGTGTTGTTTATGAATTTGGGCATTGATTGGGTTATATTTTTCCTCAACTGTCAACTCCCCCTGGACATTCCTCCAACTCATTGTTTTAGCCATATTAAATCCAGCAGATTGTGACTGCTTATGCAATCTGTCAAGCTGAATGTTGCATAGAAAATTCGTGCATGTTCTAAATTTTTTTTAAGATATTGTTGTCACTATTTTCATTTGCTTCCACCGTACAATTTCTCATGTTTATTTCTGTGCAGATACCTACGGATTTCCACCCTGTCACGAAGAAATCTGCATTGGAGACTGTTTTGACGGTATTATTGTGCAAAAAATCTCTGCTATTCTATATTTCTTGACAGCATAGAGTGTTGATATCTGGCTTTGCTTGTTGAATCTATTTGGTAGTTTTGCTTCCATCTTTAAATAACACATTGTGACTAAACCTGCTCTTAACAACCAGGACCTGTGAAGAGGAAGAAGCGGAGAAGAAGGAAAGAAGTAGTAAACCAAGAGAAAAATATCAATAGGATAAAGGGGGAGAATCCTAGACCAAGATGAGACTCAGAATTGTGCCCGTTGTGGTCTAGCCTCACAATATATATTTTATATAGGAAACAGCCTCTCCTGTGAAGCAGGGGGTAAGGCTGCGTACATTTGCCCCTCCCAGACCCTGCAGCAGCGGGAGCCTTGTGCACTGGGTTGCACTTTTATGGGAAACCTACTAGGCTACTCAGAGTATAATTACAAATAAAGATGAACACAAAGTGACTAACACTGACTCAATGACTTGCAGAAAGACAACTCTCAACATCAAACATTGCCCCTCACGGTACACTTTAACACAATTACATGACAACAATAATAGATATAACAACATAACCAGTCTTGAACATATATAGCGGTTGATTGTAGACGCCAGTGAGTACAAAGAGGACTCAATTCTGGTAGCAATACCAATTCATACACACCAATCATCAGCAATAATAGTAGATAAAAATCTTCGTGTTATATTAGTGTCTGAATCCAGACAACAATGAACAAAATTAGTGTCTGAGAATATCAACTGTAAACCAAAATATCATAGTACTAACAACATCATAAGCCTTCTCAAGGAAGGCAAGTGGTGATCTTCACAAAGGAGACATAAAAATGCAGCATAGGTTGCTCTGAACCACTGATAAAGGTGCAACATAGGTTGCTGTTGTCACGACCCCAACCCGAACGGGGTCACGACGGGGGAAAACATAGTACCATTCTTCTAAGTCATTGCTTATGATGTCGGTCCAATGACACATTGTGTCATAACTCGAGGGAAAAATTAGGGATTTAGATCCCAACGTTACATTTTCACAACATTGATGCAGCAGAAGTCTTATAGCTGCGAACCACTGATAAAGTGCAACATAAGGTAACTGTGAACCACAAGTAACAACATAAGGTTGTTGTGACCTGTGAACCAAAAGCAAATCTTGCTACCTATACTGGACTGGTGTCTTCCAACTTCCTAAGTCTATCTTCAGGATGATTGAATCCTTGATGTGCTCCTTCCTCTGGAAAGGAATTGACACTTCCCGCTTCCTCCACCCCATTCAATGGGCCTCCATCTGCCTGCCCCTCCATGAAGGTGGCTTAAGGATCCACAGAATCAAAGATGCTAATACCGCCGGTCTCCTCAAGCTCATCTGGAAGCTTGTTTCTAAGCATGATAGCAATTGGGTCTCTAGCGTATACTCCTCTCTCCTCGAAAGAGATTCCTTTTGAACTGTCTCCCCTTCCCCTAATTCCTCTTGGGTTTGGCGCCAACTCCTCAATTGTAGGACCACCGCCTTGCGTGCCATTCCTTCTCTGTTGGGGACTGCTTTTCCACCCTCCTATGGCTGGATAATTGGCACCCTGCAGTGGTCCTCCTTGAGGTTATTGGTTCTAGATTTGTTTACTCCTCCAGGTTGGCCAGAGATGCCCCAGTTGCTTCCATCATCCTTAATGGTGCTTGGTCTCCCTCCTCACTTCCCTCTTCCCTCACTTTCCTCTGGCCATCCCTTCCCCCTTTTCCTTCTATTGCTTCCGTGATCGAGTCCTCTGGACCCACTCCCCCTCTGGTCGTTTCAGCTCCTCCTATGCTTGGGACCTGATCTGCTTTAGAGGCCCTTATGTTCCTTGGTGTAAGCTTTTCTAGTTTCCTGGCCTCGTCCCTCGCGATGCTTTTACTGTCTGGAGAGCCATCTCCAATTGTCTCCCCACTCAAGCCTTCCTCATCCACCGCCATATCTAGGTCTCCCCTGCCTACTGCCCTTGCTGGAATGGCATTGAAGATTGCAATCGTCTCTTCTTTGATTGCCCTTTCTCCTTCACTATTTGGAAACACTTTCTCTCCTCTTGCTGGCTTGCTCGAAAACATCCTCTTCCCACTCTCTAGGGAATGGATTTGGATAGGTATGACTTTTGTCGGTAGATCTATTTGTGACTTAGCTGGGAAATTAACGTTTGCTGCTACCATTAGTCATATTTGTATGGAGCGAAATCTTCGTAGATGGACTTCCGATTCTATATCTTTTGATTCGATTTCGAATGCCATCTATTTTTATGTTTCCTCTAAACTTGTTGTCTCTGCCACTAGATTCCGGTCTGTGTATGATTCCCTAAGAAACAGGCTTATGCTCATTGTTGTGTCCTTAGGTCTCCCCTCTTCCATCCTCACCCTCCTCTGTTTAGGGGTTTCTCCTCCCCCCTTCCCCTTTCCCTTTCCCTTCTGTTGTATATTCCCCCCTTTTCCCGTTTCGTAATGCTTTTATTATTCATCCAAAATAGGGGGAAAAAAAAGGCAGTTGTGAATCACAAGTAACAATCTTGTTCCTGCAAAAAGGTAGCAATCTTTTTCAGATAAATGTGTTGTTGAGGACACGAGTAGATGATACGAACAAATAATAATAATCTTCAAATAAGTAGGTGATACTATGCTAATGACATGAGTAGAAAATAAAATTTGATCTCCCTCTCTCGTGTAGCACTACAAGTGGGCAAATAATGCAAAGGAGAACACCAAAGGATAACCCATCATCATATGGAAACAATAATCAGCATCACAAAAGATTAGTTGCACTTAAAAACTCACATAAAAATAGTGGTACAAATAATAACAAAAAAATGGCTTCGTAAGGAAAGAACCAGCATCCAATATTCATAGTTGTCACGGCGTCAAATCGATCCTAGGCGATGGAGGGGTGGCTAATCGATTTGGCCATGAATCGCCCATTATGGCGTTGCCATGGCGGTTAAATCGCCCATGTGTCATTTTTTATTTTTCCTATTTTCAAAAGTTATTTAGTATGCTACTTTTTTATTTCTCCTATTTTCTAAAGTTATTTAGCATGCTACAAGCCTACAATATATATCCTATAACATATAAAACCAACATTAAACAACATCAAATCATTAAAAATCAACATAGTCCTATTAAAATCATCTTGCATTTTACAAAAAATTGACGGCTTAGTGAATCAGGCGTGACGTGGCGTCCATGGCGGTGCCGTAGCGACGCCTATCACCCAATGGCGACCGCAATTTGTGAGTCACATAAATCGTAGCACTGCCGTAAACTTCTTTTTCCACCAGGGCGCCAAATTGCCGCCTTGGCGACGCCATGACAACTATGCCAATATTAGATAAACAATGTGCAACGTCTACTTTAGAGCAGCAACACCATCACTCCATGCAAGTACCAATCTTCAAAAATTGCAAACCCAAAGTAATACGACCGATACCGTCGAATTTTCCCACATTTCGACGGTATCCCAGGACTCCGATACGAAATACCATGTGACTTTTGAAAATCACTGGTTTCGACCAGTATTAACCAAAAATTCCCACATGTTAACCGAATTGTGGTGAGTGGACCAATGAGTTCGACCCTTTGGGTTGAGCCAACCTTTATAAAACCTTCTTAAATGGGAAACCAAGCCTTCTCATTTCGAAATTTCGAAATTTTGACCCTCCCCCTATTTCTTCTCTGTTAATTGGGTCATCTTTTGTTGACAGTATCTTTGGGTATCCATCCAAACCTTGTGTGCCACATCCACATCCTATCACTGTGACTAAGCCATTCCCTAGACTGGGATACCTAGCTGATGTTGATGATGCATCTTAGAGATGACAGTGACTGACTACCAAAACATGTCATGGGACACATATGTGGTGCATTTAGAGGAGTGGCTATGACATTTGCAATAGTACGCAGCTCGTGGACTGGAACCTCCTAGACATTGTACTTGGAATTGACTGTTGATTTTTGAGTGTTGAGACTTGAGGCTTGAGAGATAACTCACAATTATGTAATATTATTATTTATTTTGGATACTTTACATTATGTTTTTTTGGTTTTATACTTTTAATCATGTATTTTACATTTTTAGTTAGTAACTTATATATGTACTTTTGTAGTATAGTTTCAGTCGATGACTCAATGTACATTAGAAAACTTTTGTCAACACCACAAGCATGACTTTAGGTGAAATTAATTATGTGAATGGGTTAGAAATGTCTAAAATAGGATGTACTCAAAAAATAAGGCAAAAAAAAAAAAAAAAAAACATATTTTGGGGTAGAAACCAAAGTTTCCACCAAACCGGAAAATTTCCGTAGTTTCTCGAAATTTTCCCAGTTTCGTCCAAAAATATAAGTCTCCCCAAGGGTCGAAACCCAATATTTTAAACCTTGGATACGATCTAGGGGTTCAACACCCTAAATTATAGGTAATTTTGTAATTCATTCCGAGTGTACCAAATAGGGTGGCAGATTCGTACCAATTTGATGTGAAACCCGGTTCACAAAACCCGATTTGGGTTTGCTATGGGTTGTCAAGCACCCAATAGTCAATAGTTAATGAATAATGAAAACCTTGCAAATAACCCCAAGTTTACAAAGGGCAGTGGCACGACTGTAAATAGGAAGTATTTTAAAGGGAGGTTGGTAATTAGATAGAGGGGAGGGACAAAGGGGAATTGAGAATCAATGAGGGGTACACTAGGAACAGATGATAGAATGGGGAAAAAACTGAATTTCAATTAAGGAGGGTGTTAAATTAATTGGACTTAATTCATTAATTGTAGTTAAACAAAAGACCCTTTCTTATTCCTCACAATATGAAGAAGAAACCAGTAGAACTGTGGAAGAGAAAGGCTTACGGCAACATCAGCCCCTCACCTAAGGCTACAAAAAACATAACAACAATGAATTTATAGTTGATCACAATCTCCAACCCTGTCAAGTCTGGCATCAAGCCAAGCAACCAACCAGGAAATATGTAATTATTTTCTGCAACCAAGGTTTGACAGTAAACATGGACTAGATTTGGTTTCCAGTATGTATCACACAGTAATGGAAATTTTAAGGTAGGGTTCTGGAGTTTGGGTTGCTCTAGAGTTGCAATTCAACCTCTCAGACACCAACCTGATCTGTGAGGACTTGGATGAGTCCTAATGAACTCTACACATCCCAGATGTACTAATAAACCGCCAGAACTTTGTGCGTGGGTAAGAATAACACATTCTCCAAAAAACAGCAACTCATATGTCACAGCACAGTAGCAAGGCACCATCAAAACAGAACAAACCCTAGTTCTTCATATTGGATTAACTAGGGTTTTCATATATATATATATATATATATATATTTATATAAGTTTTTTTCCTTCATATCTCTGATACCATGTGACAAAATCTGCTCTTAACAACCAGGACCTGTGAAGAAGGGGAGAAGAAGGAAAGAAGTAGATAACCAAGAGTGAGAAAGAGAGATGTTGATAGGGAAAAGGGGAGAAAATCCTAGACCAAGATAGGAATCAGAATTGTGCCTATCATGGTCTAGCCCCACTGCCCCACAATATATATTATATTTAGTTATTTAGGAAACCTACAACGAGCCATAGTTGCCGTTTAGGAAAGAGGGTCCAAAAACAAGGCGAACAAGGTGCCTGCCTAGGCAACCAAGGGGCTTGGACGACAACTTGACAACTATGCTAAGAGCCTAATTACAAATAAAGACAAAGACAACTTAAAGTAAGTAACACTAAATGACTTAAAGCAAGACAATAATTCTCAACGTCAAACAATCCCCCTCATGGTACACTTTAACACATAGTTGGTACGGCGCCAAGGCGAACCAAGGCGAACCAAGGCGGTGGAGGCTTGTCTAAGCGCTTAGGCGAGAAGGCGCCCGCCTTAAGGCGAACAAGTGTTATTTTTTATTTTTCCTATTTTCTAACATTATTTAGTAAGTTATATATAACTTGTATCATAAAAAATCAAGATTAAGCCACATCAAGTTATTAAAAATCAACATTTAGCCACATCAAATCATAAGAAATTAACATTAAGTCATATTAAGTTATAAAAAATCAATATTTAGAGAAATGCTCTTATTCTATAATAAGTTTGACTGGTCAAATGATTTTATTTTTACATGAGACTTTTTGTATTAGTTATAACATAAAACCAGCTTTCTAACAAGTCTAAGATTACTTAAACCTGAGTTGCAATGACAAAGTTATGTTTCAGTCAAACTTATTTTTAAGTGCGCGAATACTGTTAAAATCACCTGAATGAAAATAATTTTATGAATATCAAAACAAAATATTATTTTACCGGACTTTTGGTTTTTATCAATGTTTTAACATGATAGAATTTATACAATTTTCATAATTGAGAAAAACCCTAGCATTTAAAAGTTGAAAATCGTCCCTATAACCAAAATCCAGTTTTTGTTCTTAGATTGGGGGGTTGACTTTTTATCCTTTTGGAATTTGATTTTTAAATTATTTTTATTGGATTCAAATAGGGGGTATTTGCTTATTTATGAATAATATCTTAAGTAAAAACATTTACTTGAATGATATTTGGCATAAATAAGTGCCGAAACACAAGGCGACATGCAGTGCAACAAGGCGGCTGCGCCTAGGCCCCAGGCAAACCGCCTTGGCGACGCCTTGACAACTATGCTTTAACACACATTAAATGTTAATCTTTTCGGTCTGGTTTCTTTCTAAAATGAAAATAGATTAATAATATATCACAATAAAAGGCAGTTACCCAGTGCTGATCTGCACCTATGCGGGGTCTTGGGATGGGTAAGTTTGGAAATGCTCTTATTCTTTAGAATTTTTGCACAAAGTGGCCACTCTCTGGACTTGAACCCGGACATTTTTCCCTGGCAGTCTAAACCACTAATCATTGCTCCAAGTGGGAGGGGGTGAGTTCGGAGATGCTCCTAACCTTTAGCTTTTCTTGCACAAAGTGGCCACTCTTTGGACTTGAACCTGTGTGTTTTTCTCTCAGTCCAAACCTCTTATATTTGCTCTAAGCATTGACCCCTCTACATAGGATATCACAATATCAGCAGTAAAGAGCAACCCAGTGCATGAGGCTCCTACCATTGCAGGGTCTGGGAGGGGCAAATATATGCGGCCTTAACCCTTGCTTCAATGGAGAGGCTGTTTCTGAGTTTCGAACCTGTGACTAACATGTTGCAATAGTGCAACTTATACATTGTGCGCCACAGGCTTGCCCACTATCAGAATATCAGCAGTATTTGTGTAAAACTTGTGCCCTGCTTTCCAGTGCTTGTTATGTAGCAAATCTCTTTGACCATTGATAGCATAGTGAGATGCCCATGATGGGAGACAGACTTCAAAAAACTAAGAAATAGAGGTGAATTATACTGGGACAGCAAAACTCCCAACCATAGTTTTCAAGTCCAGGATGAACAATGACTTGAAATTATGTTTTGGTTCAGGTCTTGCACCACTATGAGAATATATTTTGGTGTTCTGCGTATATCTGTTGTTTAAATTTCCTTTTCTTTGTTTTGCTGGTATGATCAAGGTTTAAGATCTCGATCTCGCCCCTAGTCTCGCTGAGATCTTGTATTTTTTCCCAGTCGAATCCATGATTGGTCTCGGTGCCCATATGGTCTTTGTAGCCCTTGAAAGTTGCCATTTACCCAATTTTAGACCTTCTAAACATAGTGGAACCATCTTTTTTTTTTTTTTTTTTTTTTTTTTAAATCAAACCCAAAATGGTACTTTGACTTCGTACCATATTTAAGTAGTCTTTGGACCCTTCACTCTAGGCTATTCCACAATATAAACAAACAACTATTGACCATGGTTCTATGAAAAAATGGTTTGAGAAGTTGTTTTTACCTAAAACTGTTCTTGAGAAGAAAAGGATCTCCAAAGGTTGAAAATGAAGTGATAATCTTCAATCTCCAAGTGTTGAAGTTATCAATCTACTTTGTAGAGGAGAAATTTGGCAAGAAAAACCACCAAATACTCACTTTTTCTTTATAGCAGGGCGAGATAGGCGAGAGATGTTGAGTTATGTCAAGTTGAGGGTCAAAATTATGTATATACCTCATGTGATTTGGTCTTGAGTTGAGTCGTGATCGAGATATTCACCGATATTGTACATTTCATATATCGCCTCTCATCTTGTCTCGCCATTTTCAAATAGTGAGATATTAGCAAGATATTAGCGAGATCTTTTGAGTTCTTAAACCATGGGTATGATAAAATCTTGTCTAAATTGGTCAGTGACTAATAATAATGCATGGTTAGCTAGAGACAACGTATATGCTTTCCTGTTTTATTTTTGGTATCATTTCTCTGGGTGAAGTTACAAAGATTTTTTTTTTTTTGGGGGGATGGGGGGGGGGGTGTAGTCTTTGGCCGTCTTAGTATCATAGTACTATCTCAGGTTAAAAATGGTCAAAACCTATTTCCTTGGATAATTTTATGTGGATGCAATTGCAGGTATAAGGCAGGCAGGGGTACTATTATTGTTGATTGGGAACTGCTTTTTGGATGACATATCCACTATGGAATCCATGATGGCACCTAGTTCTGCCACATGGCAAGTTGGATGGGTTTGAATTTTTGTGGATAATTAGAACCCAAGTTCACCTGCTCACTTATCAAGTTCCAGCCAAAATTGAGTTGGTAAAATGATGCATTAGAAAATTCTGGACCATTGAGTGGGTGCGTGCCTTCAATTTGAGTCTGAATTTTGACATGTCGTTGATTCAGACTATATATCCAATGATCAAAATTGGGCATCACCCTTCTATGTAGCACTACTAAGTATGATCTCCATAGATTCAATAGTGGAGTCCATGGTCTAGCAAAACCTATACCCTTATTATTATTATTATTATTTTTTGGGTTTTTGAGAAAAAAAAGGTTATTTTTTTTCCTTATTGTTGTTGTTACTTGTTAGTACTACTACTACTAGTGCCAGTATGTATCTCTATTACCATTGGTGTCCCAGTTACTTTGTTGTTTTTATTTTTCTTTAATTATATATATTATCTCCTTTCCCAATTTTCTTCAATAAATGACAGCACTTACTAAATGCAAGTTTGAGAAGATATTAGGCTTCTTATCTGCAGTTCTGTAACTCTGAAGTCTTTACATAGAAAAGCTTATATCCATGCAACATTGTACAATCGGGGTAGGGGTATAAAAAGATTTAACTGATGAGATTCCTTTGTACATTCATTTCTGTCTGTGTGACTTCATATATGGCGTTGGATAAATTGTTGGCAGATTGGCCCTTATAAGATTTGGATACAACCAATCCATGGCCAGAGTTTCAATTTTGGTGATCAAGCCACCTAAATTAGACCCTCAAAAATGAAATTTGTTGAATTCACATGCATAAGATTATCTTTCACTTAATTTGCGAGCTTTGCTGAATTGGCTGGATGACATTTGAACTTTGCACTTTGAGAAGTTGGTCCTTCTTCAAACCATTGTTATTTGTGGAAAGACTGAAAGAAAGTTGATAATGTTGCAAATTATTGACTATGAACAAATTGTGTAGATCTTACATGCAGGAGGCAAGTTTGGTGGTTCAAGTAGTGGTTACAATGTCTCTGGGGGATTACATGGCGTGGGATTATCTGTTGTTAATGCTTTGTCTGAGGTATTTGCTTATTCTCTTGTATCTTCATTTGTTTACTTCTCCATGTGTCTGCTTGTTAGTTTAATGATTTAGGCCCTCTGAAATTATGCTTTTCCCTTGATTGATTTGTGTATCCTTGTTGGTTACTTTTGCTTGTGATATTTCTGGGGGATTTTCCATGGTTAATTGGTTATTATCTGTAACTTTATGTTGCTACTTAATTCTGTTAAGCCTTACCCAAATAAATAGGATTTGCTGCACCAATCCTATTTCTCCATTCATGTTCAGTTAAGTGATATTTTGTATATGTACTTACCCATGATATCTTCTATATATTGCTGTGTTTTTTGTTATTCGACCATCACAAGTAAACCTTATTTGCACTCTCATTCTTCTAATTGAAACATTCTTGTTGTACAGGCATTAGAAGTCACTGTTTGGCGTGATGGAATGCAATACCAGCAAAAGTATTCCCGCGGGAAGCCAGTGACAGCTCTAAAAAGTTATGTGCTGCCAGATGAATCCAGTCATCGTCGAGGGACATCCATCAAATTTTGGCCTGATAGAGAAGGTTTTCATCTGCCTTTTCAGTTCCACATGCTTGAGGGGGTATTTAAATACTTTTCCTGTGCTTTATTCTTCTTTTTCTTTTGCATGCAGTTTTCACCACTGAAATTCAGTTTGATTACAACACAATAGCTGGGCGAATTAGGGAGCTTGCTTTTCTCAATCCAGAGGTGAATATAGTTACTACTTGATATTTAATTTCAATATTAGCTATTAGATGTTTCTTTTTGTACTGAAATGAATATTGTAAAGACAATTTTGCTTTAGTGTGTCACTATGTCAGCTCTTTCTTCTAGGCCTATTTCTGTAAGTCTTTATATTGTATTTGTGCTATTGTGGACTTCTTGGCCAGCCTTTAAAAGGAAAAGAAAAAAAAAAAAATTTCCCCCTTGGTAATATACATATTGTTCTGATATTTGATGAGTTCCATCATCTTCATTTATTTCTTGGAAATAATGTCATTTTGTCACCCCAATAAGAGAAGCTTCCCATGGTGGTCCACCTAGTTCTACCTCGTGGCTAGATAATGTGGCATTTCCAACTGTTAGATTGACAGGTCAAGGTTTCCAACTGTTAGATAGACAGGTCAAGGTCTGGATTGGCTTAAGTGTCAAGTTTGAGACCCTAATTCAACCAAATACACCCGCATGTGCCCATGCACTCATATATGTATTGACATGCACCATCCCATGGTCTTTGGATTTTCAAAGCTTTATTTTGCCACTTGGTCAGCATTATTTGGGCTGTAAGTTGACATGCAAGCAGGGGATGTTGGGGTCTTCATGCACACAAAATTAGGGGCCCATCCCACATGCCATGTGGCAAATATCTTGGGTCATCAAGGGAGCCCTCCCTTTGTAGGCCCAACTGGGATCACTTGCCCTTATTTCGGCATCCTTTATTTATGCTTTCTCTCGAGAAAGGGACGTTATTCCTCGATTTGTTTGAGAATCCTTTTTAATTATTTCATTATATTTTTGCATTAATAATTCACAAAAATTAGTTTACTTCTTGTATTATTGCAGCTTACGATTATTCTGAGGAAGGAGGACAATGACCCAGAGAAGATGCAATATAATGAGTACAGCTATGCTGGTGGATTAATTGAGTACGTTAAATGGCTAAATACTGATAAGGTATATGATTGGGTCTTTACCTTATAAATCCCTATGAAATCTCCATCATTACCTCCCCCCGCCGGGGCTTTAAGATTTGTTTTCTTATTTAATTGTTAAATCTTTATTTATTTATTTTTTCTGAAAAGAAGAGGTAACTTGTTTGGATTGCTTCTCTAATGAGAACCTAATGTTGAGAAGGGATAAGGCTTTAGCTTAGGAAGATATCGGGTATTAATGGTAAAGATTTAGAGGGACAGATTTTAATATTTAATGGAACTTGGGTCTTCACATGTTGGTTTGACTGAAAGAAAGATGGGTGCAAGGTGCTGGACTAAACTACTTCAATACTACATATTAGCGTTTCAACTAAGTGATAGGGATCAAGGTATAGATTTTAGATATAGCCTGAGCCTGTCAAAGGGTGGACCTCGGCGCAATGCTAAGGTTGCTCCATTGCGATTTAGTGGTTGTGGCGTTGAGTCGAGAAACAGCATCTCCGCAAAGTGAGGGTAAGGCTGCGTACATTATGACCCTTCCCAGACCCCGCAATGGCAGTGGCCTCGTGCACTGGGTCCGCATTTTTACTGAATTCTCCTGAAATATTGTTGAAACTGGGGGAAACACCATGCTTGTTTTCACCCCTTAAATAGATGGTGAAAGAAAGTGAGTTTCGGCAATAACATGCCGTGGAACTTTAGGGACTGCTGCTTTGAGCATAAACAAACTTCTAGGAATGCTTAAATGCATAAGAAAAGCATCCAAAATGGTTTTAGGATTTCGAACCTATGGTGGTTTTCTTTCTAGCTAATCACCAACAACAACTCAGCATTATACCAACTAAATGGAAGCTTATCCCTCTTTTGATGTATGATACCAGTCGAGTACAAAAACATTGCAATAATCGCTTGTAATTGGCCTTGTAGGTCGTTTCCCTTCGTCGAAAAAGTTTCCGACGAGAGAACAGGCTCAGACGAAGGTAGAGCTGAAAGCAGATCCAGTTAAAGAACTAGTAGATCCCATATGGGGTTAGCTACATGGATTCTTACACTCTTATCAGATCTATTTGAGGTCATACATGGGACAAGACCTAAACTATGCATGTATTTCCTCACTACTTTCTCCTATGGTCATTTTAGGCTTGCCCCTTGCTCTTTTAGCTCCTTCAATTTGAATGAGATCACTCCTTCTTACTGGTGTTGGTGCATCTCCAAGCCTTTGTTGAACATGGCCATACCGCCTCCAACAGCTTTCTAGAAGCTTATCACGAATTGGGGCAACTCCCCATCAACTCTAATATGGTCATTCCTTACTTTATCCTTTCTAGTTTTGCCGCACATTCATCTTAGCATCCTTATCTTTACTACACATCACTTATTTATATGACACTTCTTAACTGCTGAACATTCCATCCCATACATCATAGCCGGTTTAACGACTGTCATATAGACCTTTCCTTTAAGGTTTAAAGGAATACATAGGTCACACAACACCCCAGACACACCTCTCCACTTCATCCATCCTTCTTTAATCCTCTATACAATATCATCCTTTATATCCCCTTCTCTATTTATAATTGACCCCATATACCTATAATGATCGGTTTGCGGTACCTCTCTCTCTCTCTCTCTCCTCTCAATCTTCATTATTTCATTATCCATTGAAGTGTGACTAAAGTTGCACATTATATACTTGTCTTTTTGTACTTATCTTAAAACATCTTGATTCCAAGGTTGATCTTCATAGCTCCAACTTAGTGCTAATCCCAGTTTTTGTCTCATCAACCAAAACAATATCATCAACGAAGAGCATACACCACGGAACCTTGTCTTGAATGATCCTGGTTAAATCATTCATGATAAGTGCGAACCAAAAAAGGCTTAAAGTTGATCCTTGATGTAGCCCAATTGTAACAGGCTCATTGTTGTCTCCTAAGGTTTTTCCTCTTCCCTTTTGATCATCTGCCCTATAGTTTTTAGCTTTTGGCTTTTGCCCCCACCTTTTTTTGGGTTTGCTTCGGCTGTGTATCTTTGATCTCTCCCCACTTTTGTTTTTCTTATTCTTGTTAATATATTATTTATTCATAAAAA
>NW_024868400.1:172256-179530 GCF_013358625.1 Macadamia integrifolia | reverse complement strand
AAAAAAAAAAAAAAAAAACACTGGGAATTCACTCCCTTGCCCTCCCATGGTTATCACACTAGTCACCATGTCATCATACATATCTTAAATTATATCTACATGTTTGCTCGATACCCTTCTCTTCTCTATTACATGCCAGATTATCTCTCTAGAGACTCTATCATAGGCTTTTTCTAGGTCCATAAAGACCATATGAAGATCCTTGTTGTAGGTGTTAAATCTTTCTATGAGCTTCCTGAGTAAGTAAATAACTTCTCTCATCAATGTAAAGCTGAGGTTGACAAGTCAAACCAGCTCACAACTGCAGGAGTTTTTAACCAAAGAACAACCATAAACCAACCCAAAACCAACCCAAAACATGCATAGGAAATCAGACTATAAAGGACTGCAGACAAAACTACAGCAAGCTATCGATCTCAGGCCCTCTTTGGTATCATTTTTCTTTTTTATTTTTATCTATATAACAAAAATCATTAATGGAAATCATTTTTTATCAAAACGTAAAAATGGTTTTGTAAATACTTGACAAAAATAATTTTTTGTGAGTAATAGTTTGGTATCTCTATATGCAAAATAATTTTTTAAAGAAATGGGTGAAGAGATTCTTTTCACCCATCTTTCTTATAACTCTCTTTCTCCACTTTGGACTGAAGAAGAGGGGGCAAGGGGCTTGGATTTCTAATTACAAAGCAAATGACTACTTTACCCCTCCATAATGAGTCTTTAAGCACAAGCTCATTAAAGTCCAGCGCAAAAATAACTGAAAATCATTTTTGGCCAAAACACATAAATGACTCTTGAACTCTTTTTGGTTTTTGTGTTTTACCAAATTTTTTTTTTTAGAAACAAGCTCCATAAATGATACCAAATGCAGCCAAAACCATTTTTGTGAACAAAAATCAAAAAGAAAAATGATACCAAAGAGGGCCTCAATTAATTAGAACTTCTTAGTTTAGATCAGTAGGCGACTAAATAGAGACTGGTTGCAGCAGCAGTAGATTCTTGACTAATTGAGAGGAGGAGAAGATAAGCAAAGGAAAATGACCTCTCGGGCTTCACACCGTAGAGAGTCAATTGGATCAAACACCAATTCCATTAGGCTTGATCAACCCCAAGACAACTCTTCATGGAGAAGACAATAGCAACAAATGTTCCAGCTTTAGGAGCCCCCTCTTCTTTATTTATAATGTTGAGAGGGGAGGGAATTACAAATAGAAGGTTCCTTAAAGGAAACCTTAAATTAGTCTCCTAATACAATACTTGCTAAAAACTGAAATTAATAACTAGCTGAAAAAGGAAATTAACTACTAATGATTTGACTCAACTAATAACTCGACTCCTAAGAAAACAAATAAAACTTAAATTAAATCCAACTAAAAAGGAAACTAATGAAAAGGGAAACAAACTAGTAATCCCGTATTTAACCTTAAAGCCCCTCTTGTAGGCTCATAAAAGTGGCCTATTACACTCAAAACACATGGGATCAAAGGCCCAACGTGTGGAACCCAACCCTAGGCTTAGTCCTAATAAAACTAGCCTATTTTGGTGATGAATCTGGATCACCTGGGTATCCATGACCTTGATTAGACCCACGCCCATAGGGCTGCAACCTTGCCAAAACAAAGGCCTCATGGCCTAGCCACCCAAACCATGCGTGTGCTGGGCATGCCAGCCAAGGCTGGCTGCCTCGGTGCTGCACCATGTGCCGCACCCATGTGGGCTGTAAGCTGATGCAATGTAGCATATTGCTTTCCACCTCAACCCTTATGCCACCTTACCATTTCTTTAGAGCCACATCACCATACCTCCATATGGCTGAAACCATGGTCCATGCCTCAACACCATTGCAGATGATCTCCTTGCACTAAAGCCACTATAACCGAATCTGCAACTCTTTAAGGCCTTTGGTACTACCCCTTTGTCAAACTAGGTAGCTGCCACCTCAACACCCACATGGTCATGATGTGGTTCATCCATCCACCTTATGACATCACTTCAACATCATGCACCCATGCTTTATAGCCTTCACCATGACATGATCAGGCAAATCATATCACTTCTCATGAGTCATGCATACATTATGCCATAAACCTATATCATCATAATGAACCCCTCACTTTATAACACCATCATAACCATGGTCCATGGCTTAAGTAAGCCATCATACATACCATTTATGACCATACCATGAATTTGATGCCTAAAGCTGAAATCTCCATGAGTTGACCCTTTTCAAGTGACCATATAACCTTACTTGGCCAAAGCCTTCATAACCAACTCCTATGGCCCCTTGGCCTTGCCACCATGAATGCATGATTACAATCCACATCCTGCTATCATTCAACCCATTACCTTGCTTACGCGTACAAGATTTCACAATTGCGTACATGCCCATGACATCTCTTGCATCCCTATGCACCATGGCATCTACCATCATACCATCCATGCACGCATCATCATATCATCATGACACGAGCATCGACCACAACAGTGTGATGCTGTGACCCAAACGGAGCGTACAAATACGCTACTCAACCAAATGTATTCAAAATCAATTGGGAAATGTTGTGCACCTATCCGGCTCATCTCGATGCATCCCAACACTTACCGAATGGAGCGTACAAATATGCTATGCCCCCAAACTCATCCGAAAATCCTAACCCATCACATATTGCCAAGGATTAAAGTATCGGTATCGGTCGCCGTATCGGTCGGTCAAAATTAAGATACGTATCGGAGGGTATCGTATCGTATCGGAGATATGCTAAGATACGCTAAAGATACGCACATAAATGCATAGGGAACACATTTTTATACACTTTTGCATAAAAAAAAACAGTTAAAAAAAGCTATATATAACATGTAGAATGCATAAATACTTAAGTAGAGGGTATCGTATTGATAGACAAATATATTGAGTTGAAAATGTTCAAAATGATGAGGTTTGAGTTTCTTACAGTTTTTTCTTTCGTCATTGCCATTGCCACTGTGATGAGTGCCGTGAAGAGTGTCGTGGTGGTTACAATTTTTTTTATAGAAGTTGTAGATTAAATGTTTTTAAAGAACATATAAAAAATCAACAAAGTGTGGGCCAATATATTTGAGTAGATCTAAGAAATAAAAAAAAAAAAAATTGAAACCCTCACTTTTTTGGGGAAAAAATGTGGGTTTCATTTGAAATCATGTATTTAGTAATTATAAGTTATGACATTATTTTTGAGAGTTGAATGAACTAAATTTTCTAAAAAAAAAAAATTTGGGGATTTAAAAAAAAAAAATTAATTTCGGAATAAAAAAAATTAAAAAAATATATGTTTTTGAGAAAAATCAAAAATTTCCATGGAAGTTGTAGAACACTTGTTTTTACATAACATATAAAAAATCTAAACATTTTTAACTATTGAGCATGAGTAGATCTAAGAAATTTGAAAAAAATTGAAACCCTCATTTTCTCTTGAAAAAAGTTTATAAATCCTTATAAATCCAATGATTTTATGTAATAATGATGCACAAAATGTGATTCTAAGTATGTTGAACCTTAGATTTATAAAAAAACTTGAAAATCTAAGGCTAAAGTTGAAAAAAGTGAGTGAAGATTTAAGAACTTACTATTCAAATGTTTCAACTTTCAAGTTCAAGCCTTCAAGGTTCTTCTTGGACTATGTTTTTCTCCTTCTTTGAACCATTCACTTCCACAATGTTTCTTTCAATCTACCATTTGAGTCTCCAAAAAGGTGTGTGAATATAGAAAACTGTTGGTGAGAGTTTGAAGTGTTTGTTTCAAACAACAAAAGGCACATTCACACTTAAGTAGACGTATCGTATTGATACGGTACGATATTGCACGATACATTCGATACGTACCGATATGGTACCGATACTCTCGGAAATTTTCATATTTTCAAAAGTTCGTATCACTGAGTATCGTACGTATTGGTACCGATATGATACGGCATGATACAATACGTACGATACGTCGATACACAAAAGAGAGCCCAAAATTCCCCCTAGCGTATCAGTATGTATCGTGCCGATGCCTACCGATACGGATACGTATCGACCGATACGGCACGATATGCACCGATACTTAAAACCATGCATGTTGCCAACAATGACAACAATGCCACACACCATACAACTCCGCCAATGCTACCATCACCACAATGCCAATGCCAAATGTCTAACAGTTAGTGTGTGCCTCTAGTTATGAAGCTAGGTTTTTTGGGAATGCAAAGATAATTTTTAGACCTCAAGTGGGAACTTGATCTACTAGCAACTAATGGTTTTACAACAAAATTAGTAAATAGAGAGCCGTAGGAAAAAAAAACAGAGGAAAATGAGATTTTCTTCATAGAGTAGGTGTAGCACTCTAGCCATTAACTTAGCTCCTTGAAGATAGGGCATGATTCGAGGTTTCGGTCAGGCCCAAAACCGAGGTATCATGACTGAAACCATTTACTTTTGCCAACAAGTTTCGGAGTTGGGTTTGGTGGCCATATGGCCAAGCTAGGTTCTGATACTTGTAGGACAGCCCATTTGAGGCCTTCTAAACACAGTGGAAACATTAAATTAAAAAAAAATACACCCAAAATAGTAGTTTGACTTCGAACCCTAGTTTGGTAGTCTATGTTGTATACAATCTCTACCCTAGGCTATTTAATAATATCTTTTGTGCTTGAACATATCATTCAAGTAAAACAACTTAAATCAGCATTAGGAATTAAAAGACATTAACTTAAAACGATCTCATAAATCCGACATCATACATGGTTAAATCACATATATTAGATTTACAAAGAGTCACATACATTAGAGTAAAACAATAGTACCAGAAAAGTGGATGTCTCACCTTATGCCCATCCTAGAGTCCTAGACTCGTTATAGTGAAACGAGTGCTAGGTCGGATCATAACCACTATGTTGTTGCTGATGGAGAATCGAGTTTTCCTCCGATGGGATCAGTCACACATACTAGGGATTCAGTATTGGATTTTTTTCCTCCTCTTGGGACCTCATCAAAGAGGACCTGATCAGGGCTGTTAAAAGTTTCTTTTTCAACCCTAGCTAGCTTAATGGGATCAGCCACACCTTCCTATGCCTCATCCCTAAGAAAGAGGGTGCTGACAGTTTGACACTATGAATGACTTTTAGGCCTTTATCCCTAAGCAACCTCTTATATAAGTTCATTGCTAAGATTCTGGCAAATGGAATCAAGAAAGTGGTTGACTCTTTGGTTAGCAACAATCATTTGACGTTTATTCCAGGAAGGAGTATAGGGGACAACATTATTCTGTGCCATGAAGTGGTTAGAGGATTTGATAGAAAAGCTTACTCTCAAGCAGCCCTCATGAAAATTGACATCCACAAGGCTTTTGGCTTTCTCAAATGGGACTACATTACTTCGATTTTATCCAGTATGGGCTTCCCTCCAGTCTTCACCAATTGGATCAAGCACTGCATTGCCTCCCCTCGGTTCTCTGTATTGGTTAATATCAGTCCGACAGGTTTCTTCTCTTCCTCAGTTGGAATTAGACAGGGATGCCCCTTCTCTCCTTACATCTTCTGCCTGGTCATGGAAGTCCTCTCTAGAAGTCTGCAAGTGGCCATAGATCAGAGCCTCATCTCTGCCATCCCCAAGTGCAAAGCTATAAAGCTCACCCACCTAGCTTTTGCTGATGACTTGATGATATTCTCCAAAGCTGAGCCCTCCTCTCTTCAGAGTATCATGAATTGTTTATCTCATTTTGAAGCCATGTCGGGCCTTAGCATCAACCCGGCCAAATCTCTCATATTCTTGGCTGGGATCTCTGGCACAACAACAAATGCCTTGCTTCACCAATCGGGTTTCTCTTTAGGTTGCCTTCCGGTGAAATACCTGGGTCTCCCTCTCATCCCGGCCATATTATCCACCCATCATTGCACTCCTATGTTGGATCTCATTAGGAAGAGGCTCCAACTTTGGAAAGGGAAACTTTTATCCTTTGCTGGCCATCTCGAGCTCATCAGATCCAAGGCTCTTATATCTACTGTTCGGGTATATATGGTCTCCCTGAATCCATCATTGCCAAGCTTGAATCCATGTTTGCTGCTTTTCTATGGAAAGGCAGCGAGGGCTCCAGATTCCTTCGCCCTATTTGTTGGTCTCGAGTATGTCTCCCAAAATCTGAAGGTGGTCTGGGTCTAAGAAGAATAAAGGATGTCAACCTTGCTGGTACCATAAAACTTGCTTGGAGAGTTATTTCAAAGCAGAAAAGTATATGGGTAGGCTGGGTTTATTCAAACCACCTTAGAAAGGACACTTTTTTGGACAGTGAAATTGCCTGTGGATGCCTCTTGGGTTTGGAGGAAGATCTTGGACACTCGGCCCAAAATCTCTTCGGCTATCTCCACCAAAATTGGAGATGGAGCTTCCACTTATCTCAGGCTTGATCCTTGGAACCCCAATGGAATCCTGTCACTCCATTTCAGCTAGAAGCATCTATAGATCCAGTTTGCCCAAGTCCGCTCTTGTGGCCGATATTATCACTTCCGGGAGATGGTCCCCCAAGTCATTCTTCAACCCAGCTTGATGCCATTTGGAATTCCCTCCCCCCCCCCCCATCCATCGCTGAGAAAGGACTATCATTTGGCTTCCGACTGCTTCAAAGATCTTCTCCACCAGATCTGCTTGGTTTGTCAGGACTCATAGCCCCATCACTCCATAGCATAGACTTGTATGGTTCCCTCACCACATCCCTTGGCAGAGCTTTACGGCTTGGAGAGTCTTCAACAAAGCATTGCCCACGAAAGCTTTCCTTATTCAGAGAGGTATCCCTAATGACCCTATGTGTATCTTATGTGGAAATGAGCCGAAAGATATTGACCACCTCTTCTTCACTTGTAGTGTCTCCAACTCCATCTGGAAAGGTGTCCTCTCCAAATGTTGGTCAACAAACAAAAGAATTCTTCCTCTGCAAAGGGAGTGGATTTGGATGGATAGGACTTTTTAGGGTAGGTCAATTTGTGACCTTGTGGGCAAGCTGGCCTTCTACACCACCATCAACCAAATTTGGATGGAAAGAAACCATAGGAAATGGACCTCCAATTCTCGCTCTTTGGATAAGATTTGGGGTTCCATCTCCTTTGATGTCAAGGCAAAAGTCTCCCGGATCTCTACCACTTGTTCCCCCACTTCTAGAAATTGTCATATTGTAAACTCCTGGGAGCTGCCCAGCTCCATTATCAGGAGTGGTCCTCATTTTTTAGCTTTGTCTACTCTTTTCTTCCCCCCCCCCC